>NC_041392.1:696078741-696174006 GCF_002162155.2 Triticum dicoccoides | reverse complement strand
ATCAGCTCAGTTGAACTTAATAAAGAACTCAAATAGGGACTTAGGCAGCATTAAAACAACAGGTAATGCACACTGTAACACACGGGAACTCTGGCACTTTTGTATTCCTTTATTTTAAAATTAATAAAAATATGCAGCAGAGTCCTGCTGTTTCCCTAAATAAAATCCTAAGACACAGACATAGGCAGAAATCAATAATAGATAATACAAAGTGTGGCGCCATTTCCAAACACAAAATAATTCTAGAACATGGGCTTCACCTAAGTGGGGATGACTGCCATATCATTGGAGGATTCTATCAGGGTAATAACTTTGCTAGTTAGCGTAGTGAGTTGGTGTAATTTGTTGAATACATTTAGCATTTAGGAGAAATTGCTAGATAAATATTGTTTTAAGAGTGAATTTTAGTAATGATTTTTATGTTCCAGAAGGTAAGTTAGGGTAACAATATTCATGAATTTGAGAAATATATTGATAGCTAAAGTGATACATTGATATAATTATCAGTGTATCTATAGCTATAATTATCACCTATAGCTTTGATCGCTAAAATTCATATCAATTTATTGATATAATTATCCCCCATAAAAAGTTTGATATAATTACCAAGTTGTGGTAGTTGTTATATACTATTATGTTTTGATTCACTTTTGATTTTTGTAGAAATTTTAAGTGGTCAAAGGAAGTTCCCCGCATTAGTAATCGGAACAAGGAGTATAAGAAAAAAAATAAGCACCCTCATAGTTGGAGCTCTCAATGTCACAATGGTAAGCTTGAAGAATTTAGGGGGGAGGACGAGGCAAGGATGAGGGGGGGAATGCTACCATTGCTCGACATGACGGAAGAGCATGCCAGAAACAGTTTTTGGGTGAGTATGAGTAGTAAATCATCTACCTCGCCATCTACCATTGCATTACAAAAGCGGGACATGCAGACATTGCGCAGCAAGTTGGTAAGTTATGCACCAGCTTAGAAATAGTTTGGACTTGCTATGAGCTGACATAGCTATGATGTCTTTCAAGGGGAATGAGAAGAATGATGTACTCACCGAGGCCCTAGGAAATGCAGAGCATTCTGGTCAAGTTAAAGCCAGGCACAGAAGATCCAGAGCAGAATATGACGGCATGGAAGTTACCAGTGTTCAAACGGTAAGGGGAGAATGCAAGGATCAAGTCAGTATCTTCAAGGAGGAGCTTAAACGGCGAAGGTTTGTCGGAGAGGATGTGCAGAAAATGGAGATCCATTTTAGTTGTTCCTCTATCCGCAATATCTCAGCAGAAATCCCAGCCACATATCTTGTCAGCGACACCAAAGTAATATACATGTCTCTACAATACTTCAAATAATTGTCATCTTATTTTGTGCAATAGTTACTCACGTGCGCTTCCCATGGAACGAAGGTGCCGAAAGCTTTGGGGAAGGTACATCTACCCATAGCAGAGGAGACGCTCACTGCCATTGATGACGTGGAAGGTGCAAGTGAGCTATTTGTTGGTGAGCCTCCGGAATGGCAAACTGACCTAAGAGATGCCAAAATCAAATGTGTCCAATGGCCCAGGAAGGAAACTGACTTTGATCAAGTCCTACCAACAGCACTGGCAGAAGCAACAACAATAGCACCGCCACAGCAACGATCACCAACAATAATATCATTTGCAGCAGCAACAAGAGGGCAGCCGCCACCACGACCACGACCAGAAACAACAAAAACAAGGACAGTGGCGACACCACCACATGCAGCAGTAGCAACAACACCAGTTGCAGCAGTGCTAAGCTGGCGACGGCCAGCAGCAGGGTCAACACTAGTGGTAGCAAGGTACAAAACACTAGTGACAACACCAGCGGCAACACTAATGGCAACAAAGCATGCAGCACCAGCAAGCCAGAAGAAAAAAGCCCTAGTGAAAATGGTCAAACCCAACCAAAACAAGACTGTTGACGAGCTCAACGAGGAGCAGCTTCTTTTTGCACTGCAGATAAGCTTGGTTGCTACTAATACCCGGAAATTCAAGAATGGGGAACCATTGGTCGAGCTGTCAGATGAAGAAATGGAGAAAGAATTTGGACCTGCTTGTCTGATTTTCCATGATTATTACATGGAGAAATCAAAAAATCAGGCAAATGAGCGGTCTTCTAGTTTCACCGCAAAATTCGAACATAAACATTTTCACCATTCCGAGGAAGACTATGCAATTCCTGTGCAATTCGAGGACTTGTTCGAGCTGTACAACCTTGGTGCCCTTGAAGCGGGTCTCATGAGATTGTGGACATTGTAAGTATGCATCAGTTATAGTATATGATCATTAATTGATGCCATATTATAACTCCATGCTTTTGTTTAGACACTTGATTAAGGTCGCAGAAGATAGTAAAGCACCAGTGGGTTTTCTCGATGCACACATGATATCATCAAGGCAAATCAATACCATGCGAGACCAAACCCACCGGTATATGGTCTATGCATTGAATGCTCAATGCACCAAGGAGTACATCATTTTTCCCTACAACAATGGTGCGCATTGGGTTGCAGTTGTACTTCTGCCAAAATTGAACAAGGTAATATACCTTGATTCAATCAGGGGGGACAACAGATACAAAGAACTCGAGGAAGTACTAAACAGGTGAACACATTTGTCCTCGCCATATAATTAATTTCTTGCTTCTGGAATAGATGAGGTTAAGTTTCAAATTTTATTTAGTGCATTCTTGGAGGTTTGTAATCATCAAACTGGAGGGACCAGCCATTCAGCGCAGCTGTGCCATGACTTCAATGTGATGGTAAGTGGAAAGACTACACCCTGTTTCATAGTACTTCTGCAGTTAATAATGCCTCCCGAGCTAGTAACAAATTCTATTTTTGACAGTGCCACCAGCAGCCAATGGGAACCCAGCTATGTGGATTCTACGCATGCCGCCACATGCAAATCGTCTTCAATGCGGCGGAAGCAAAAGATTGCGAGGTTTGAAGAATTTTGCACTAATCCTGTTGAACTTACTAATTTCAATTAACCTATCTAGCTAATTCCTTTCCTTGTGATGCTGCAGATAATATATAACATATCTAAAAGCAAATTGGGAATGCACGAGCTTGCCAAAATCCGCCACGAACTTGTTCACTACATAAATACAGAAGTTAGAGAGGAATTTGTCCAAGTAAAATGATGCTGCAGTTGCGACTTTGATTTGTGGGGTATATGTAGCCGACATGATTTGTGTGGTATATTTAGCCGACATGTATCTTTGGTTGCACTTAATGTAGTAGCTAGTTGCATTGGCAAAACTGAGCTTGTTTTGTACTCCCAACTTTGTGGAGGAGCTTGTAAGTTGTAACAACAATACTACTCCCTCCATTCCTAAATATAAGTCTTTTTAGAGATTTCAATATGAACTATATACGGATATATATATATATATAGACGTATTTTAGAGTGTATATTCACTGATTTTGCTTTGTATATAGTTCATATTGAAATCTTTAAAAGGACTTATATATAGGAACGGAGGGAGTATATCATATTTGGACGGAGGTTTTCAGTGCAGCAGCTACGGCTAAATATTGGTGGACCAACAGAGCCCAGAAAGGGGAGGCCAAGATGAACCCAACCCAATCATCAACAGCAAATCCTTTTAGTCATAGTATTCCAGCCATGCCACTTCCCAGGACCATCTTGATCTTCAGGACTCCTTCAGTTCTTTCTCTATCTTGGCTTTCTCTCGAAACAAGCTTTCGCCCCCGCTATACTAATACATTAACCACACCATACAACTGCGAGACCACCGCCGTTGTAAACAGCACAATCAAGCCCAAGAGAAAAAACAAGAGAAAGAAAAGAGAAACTAATGCCAACAGCGGCGGATTGACGAAAGCGAAGATGTCCTGCAACCACTGCACCCTCCGGAGAATTCCCACCACGCTCCTAAGCCTCCAAATTGCCGCGTACCAAGCAACACCTTGAAGAAGGAATGCGCTACTGCCGGGACTGATCCTAGGATTTCTTCCGATACATGGAGGGGAGTGGGGAAGGACCAGGTCGTTGAGTGATACGTCTCCGTCGTATCTATAATTTTTGATTGTTCCATGCCAATATTCTACAACTTTCATATACTTTTGGCAACTTTTAATACTATTTTTGGGACTAACATATTGATCCAGTGCCCAGTGCCAGTTCCTGTTTGTTGCATGTTTTTTGTTTCGCAGAATATCCATATCAAACGGAGTCCAAGCGGGATAAAAACTGATGGAGATTTTTTTTGAATATATATGATTTTTGGGAAGAAAAATCCACGCGAGACGGTGCCCGAGGGAGGCACGAGGCAGGGGGCGCGCCCCTAACCCTCGTGGCCACCCCGTAAGGCGGTTGATGCCCTTCTTTCGCCGCAAGAAAGCTAATATCCGGATAGAGATCGTGTTAAAATTTCAGCCCAATCGGAGTTACGGATCTCCAGGAATATAAGAAACGGTGAAAGGGCAAAATAAGGGAACGTAGAAACAGAGAGAGGCAGAGAGACAGATCCAATCTCGGAGGGGCTCTCGCCCCTCCCACGCTATGGAGACCATGGACCAGAGGGGAAACCCTTCTCCCATCTAGGGAGAAGGTCAAGGAAGAAGAAGAAGGAGGGGGGCTCTCTCCCCCTCGCTTCCGATGGCACCGGAACGCCGCCGGGGCCATCATCATCACCGTCATCATCACCAACTCTTCCCCCCTCTATGCAGCGGTGTAACCCCTCTCTTACCCGCTGTAATCTCTACTTAAACATGGTGCTCAACGCTATATATTATTTCCCAATGATGTATGGCTATCCTATGATGTTTGAGTAGATCCGTTTTGTCCTATGGGTTATTTGATGATCGTGATTGGTTTGAGTTGCATGTTTTATTATTGGTGCTGTCCTATGGTGCTCTCCGTGTCGCGCAAGCGTGAGGGATTCCCGCTGTAGGGTTTGCAATATGTTCATGATTTTCTTATGGTGGGTGGCGTGAGTGACAGAAGCACAGACCCGAGTAAGTAGGTTGTTTACGTATGGGATAAAGAGGACTTGATACTTTAATGCTATGGTTGGGTTTTACCTTAATGATCTTTAGTAGTTGCGGATGCTTGCTAGAGTTCCAATCATAAGTGCATATGATTCAAGTAGAAAAGGTATGTTAGCTTATGCCTCTCCCTCAAATAAAATTGCAATAATGATTACCGGTCTAGTTATCGATTGTCTAGGGACAAATAACTTTCTCGTAACAAAAAGCTCTTTACTAAAACTAACTTAGATGTGTCCTTATCTAAACAGCCCCTACTTTTTATTTACATGCTCTTTATTACCTTGCAAACCTATCCAAAAACACCTACATAATACTTTTAGTTTCATACTTGTTCTAGGTAAAGCGAACGTCAAGCGTGCGTAGAGTTGTATCGGTGGTCAATAGAACTTGAGGGAATATTTATTCTACCTTTAGCTCCTTGTTGGGTTCGACACTCTTACTTATCGAAAACTGTTGCGATCCCCTATACTTGTGGGTTATCATTGAGCAAGGTGCTCGTGGCCTGGGGTTGTTGCCGTTGTTCCTGCTGGTGCTCCACCCGCCCTCCCCCCTTCCTACCTGTGTGGATACGGATAGGCCGGACTCGCTGGCGCTCAACCGCCCCGCGCCGGGTCAAGCACGTCCTCGAAGGAGTGGCCTGATGTCGCCGTGCTGCTGCGCTGCTGGAGACGATGACCACGCGGTTGTAGTCCACCCTGGGCTTCAATTGGCGAGGGAGCAGGTCCCAGGCCTCGGCCCACATCAGTCGCGGCGACACGATGTGGCCCCACTCATTGGCGTCCCCGTTCGGGTCGTCCCCAGAACGCGTCCCGGCGTACTTTGTCTCCCTCGGCCACCCAGCTCGCTAGCAGGGTCGCGGCCTCCCTCGATGGCGGATGGCAGAGCCAGGGCAGAGTGCGCGGCGCTGGTCGGCGGCCTCCATCCCAACGGCGCCGCCTGTCACCGGCGAAGAAAGGGCCTGGGTGCGCTCAATTGTACACGGGGAGGGGGAGGGCCCTGATTGCGTTTTTTGTTTAAGGCTGGTCATAGTGGGAGTAACTTAGGTAGTAATATAACACACCCCAAGATAAGTTTGCTTATGTGGCATGGAGTTAATGAGGAGAGAGGTATTTGGAGTAATATAATATATTACCATCAGACAACACTTTTCAAGACAAAATGAGTCTACAAGCTAATTAATACAATCACCTATGACACTACGTCTACGTTACTCTCCACTATGAAGTTAGTAGCATAGATTAGTGTCATATGCATGACACTAGTCTAAGTTACTCTCCACTATGACCAGCCTAATATTCAGGGGTGTCTACGTTAAAGAAGATATGCCACATCGGTGCATTGTCCACATAGATTCGCCACATCGATCGGACATGTGGGTCCAACCGGACGGTTTTGTGTTTAGTCGCAGCTCATTTCAGAATTAGTATGATTTGTTACTCACTTGTCGTAGAATTGGTGGTTTTTTGTGGTTTTCGGCAAAAGCGGTGGTTTAGTAGTACCCTAGCCACAAATGTAGTGGTTTTGAGCAATTTACTCGCCCCCAAATGCCTGGGAGGCCTTCCCAGACCAAAATATGCCACCCAACCGACCTTCCCCAAACGCACTCAAATGTCCAGGCTATTCGGCAACCCCCATACCCAGCTCATATGTGGCGTGGATATGGGAAGGCCCAGACGCGCCCAAACAGCGTCCGTTCACACCCCTGTCCCCACAAATACCCCTGCTGAACGACAGAACCCTTGTAAACCACACTCTCTCGACCTCTCCGCTCCACTCCGTCCCCTCCCCAACCTCTCCCCTCCCTTCCACCATGGCCGAAAGTGCATCCGACAGCGGCTCCAACGAGATCGACTAGGCCAAGCTCGTTCGTATTACCCTCCACCGCTCACAAATCGGCCGGGGCGGGAGCTCCTTGTCCACAGTGTCGCTAGCGGCTAGGATGGGCAGGAGCAGCTCTGGGGCGCCCCGCGGTCGTAGGGCGACAAGTGGCGCCCGACACCGCCAGCACCTGCTCCTCCCTGGGCGGCGTTGAGTGCTAGTGCCCGCATCCCGAACCTGTGGCTGCGACAGCGACAGCCGGGGACCGAGGAGCACGCATATAGCCGCACAATGAAGATTGCGGCGCAGGCCGTGTCGAACCGCTCCAGTTGTAGGTCCTACATATCTGCATCGGGCCGCTGTCGCCCGCCTTCAACGATGTCGAGGCGCTCCGCTATCCAATCTGTCGTCCGTACACCTTTGCGGAGATGGGCGCCTGCCCTCGGCATCACAAAAATGTCAGATTCCCCTATCTATGTTGTCCGTACACCTTTGCGGAGAAGTTTGAGAGGTTGGCGAGGCAAAGGGCGGTGGTGTCGGAGAGAGCCGCATGGCTCGCGGCGGAGCAAAACCGCGCTGCCCGACGCATGGCGGGGATCATGAGCTCCTCCTCGGATAGCGACATGACGGACAAGGATGCTTCGCCCGTCGCCAACGCCGAGGACAACCGCCGCTCCCGAGACCCCAAGGGGAAGCGATCGGCGAGGTTAGTAGTGAACTCCGGCCGCCTCTCTATGTTTAATTACTCTTTAATCTTGCATTTTAGTTAAGTATGAACTCCAGCGGCCCTTTTGGATGGAGTTGTATGAACTTATCTATGTCAGATTCCCCTATCTATGTCCGATTGTTTTGTTTATGCTTTTGTATGATGATATACGTACCTATGCATTGTTATGTATGGATTTGGGTGCCGACATATGGGGATTATGGTTGTGGACAGGGACAAAAGGGGTGTGCCCGGTCACTGACGCGGACGCACCCGACCATGTCCGCGGGAGCATAGGGCCCCAAATTAGGCAACTAGGATTGTAGATACTCTTAGGTGGTTGTTTGGTTCAAGCCACACCTCAGGCAAGATGTGTTTTGCCCATAGTTTTAAATAGCCCGCTATAGCTCCACTATAGCTGTTTGAGCATGTTGCCGCTAAATGATTTCATGTACAATTTACCGCTATAGCCCAGCTATAGCGGTGGTGAGATTTAAACATTCTTTGTCACATTATGCCCCTACATGACATACACTCTTAAGGTGTGGTAAGATTTTTTTAGTCTTGCAACTTGTGGCTCTAGTTCTACTTAAAGGTCGCCGCTATATGCCATAACCTGCTATTTAAACATTCTTTTGCCACATTATGGCCCTACATGACATACACTCTTAAGGTGTGGTAAGATTTTTTTTAGTCTTGCAACTTGTGGCTCTAGTTCTACTTAACTAACCTTAGGAAAGTTCAGCAAGCAGCCGCAAAAAATAGATCGTCACATGCTATGTTTTTAAGGCGACACCTTACCGCCTTAGGGAGGGGGGGCGCTTTGGCGCCTAGGCGGGCGCTTTGGACGCCTAGGCGCCCAAAGCGGTCGATTTTCCAAAGCGGAGGGGGAGCGCTTCGACGCCTAGGCGTCGCCTTAGGGACGCTTTAAAGACATAGGTCACATGCCACTCCCGGGGGAGCTCTAGCGCCGCCAAAACTTGGTCGCCTCCCATCCCCTCCTCTCCATCGCCGTCGCCGAAGGGTGCTGCCAGAGTGCGGCGCCGGGGGCGGCAAGGCTTCTCATCCCTCTCGCGGGGTTGGCTCGCGGCGCAGGACGTCCTGACTTTGCGTGGGTGTGAGCCTCAACATGGTGTGCGGTGCCGCGACCGCGGGTTTCCGACGGTGGCACAGATGCGAGGCTGCGGTGTGGCGGCGTGGTGGAGGTGTGACGGCGGACGTGCTCGGGATGGGCGTAGTGCTTCGGTCAAGAGGCATGACGTCGATCTAGCGGTTGTGCACTTTTGACCTAGCAGCGGCTGCTCTCCGCACAGGCGCACGTCAACGCTGGTGATATGTATTCCATGCTCCAACTCTGGCCATGTCAACCCAGGGGCGAACGGGCCTGTGCAGGGTTCTCTCCGGCGAGGTGGTAGCCGACGGTGGTGTGCTCCACCAACGGTGTTGGTCATTGTGGTGACCACTCCGGCCTGCGGCGGAGGACATGCTCGGGGTGGGCGCAATGCTTCGGTCAGGAGGCACAGCACTGATCTGGCGCTTCTGTTCTAGCAGCGGCTGTGCTCCACACGAGCGCATGTCAGCGATGGTGATATGTCTTTCATGGTCCAGCTTTGGCCATGTCGACCCAGTGGCGGACGGGCCTGAGCAGGGTTCCCTTCGACAAGGTGGTAGTCGACGGCGGTGTGCTCCGCCAACGGTGTTAGTCCTTGTGGTGACCACTCCGTCCTGTGGCGGCGGACACGCTGCTGACTGCGGTGGCCACCAAAAGATCTTTGTGAGGGTTCCTCTCTCTAGATCCAGTGGTTGGCTTCGGCTGGGAGATGCAAACTATGGGTGACAACTTGAGGCGGAGAGATGGTTGTGCAGTAGTGGCGGTCGCACATCGCATCTAGTTGTTGGGATCGCTAAAAAGTGGTGGCGACAACACATGAGTGGTGTCGATGGTGGTGTTACTCAAGCACCCGGTCTCGAGCTCCAAGGTGAAAGCCTAGGTCTGACCCATCACCCGTGTTAGTTATACCTGCCAATGGCAATGTTTTTACATCGTTACCTTGTTGAAGGCATTGCTCGGATATGCTCGGACTGCTCTTCAAGGTGAAAATCTACATTCTGGCCTTGGTTCGTTGGATCCGGTGACAACGGAGATTCTCCTACTGCATAAAAAGGAAGTGAAGTCAAGAGTGAGAGTGGTTCATAACATCCGTAGTCAGAATCATAGGGGTTGTATAGTATACAGTTTATAAGTAGAAAAGCAGAGTTAAAGTACCAGGCATTTTGGATAAAAAAAAGTGACGAAGCATAGGAGTTCTCCAATGTAGTTATAGTTGCTTCACAATTATGCAACTAACCAAACGTAATTGCTTGAGAAACTTGAGAAAAGGCAAAATTGAATCGCTTTTGAAAATAGAGAAAAAGAATCATGCACTAATGAGTTTAACTTTAAGATTAAGATGGTGTATGTATAAAGCAACATTAAGAAAAGACAAAGGGTTCATCTTTGCCACGGTTCAGTACAACTCACACAAATGATTGCCTGCTTTGCTATAGTTCAGTACAACTGTCAATTAACAAAGAAACACACACAGGACTATAGGTAGGCAAAGACTGAAAATGAGTTTGTAGTATAATGCTGTTTGGGAACTTGCTGAACAAGCTACAAAAACACATAGGACGTACAGGCTCCACACAAGGGTCAAATTCCAGAATCAACATTGACATCAAGTCCAGAATCGTCTTATCCAACATTTGAGCATGCCACACTCCTTTTTTTTCTTTTTTCTTTTTGAAGAACGGCATGCCACATACATATCATTCAAAAGTTGAGCAATATATTTAAGGAGCAGTCATCCTTTTCTAGCACCACATATCTACATATCAAGAAATAACTAATCACTCATCAGAAAATTCGATTCACATATGACAATTGCTTGGTTAACATAACATCCTCTTTTAAGAGTGAGTTGTGCAATGTTCTGTTAAACACCAGGCAATGCATACAATGATTCACCAATTTATCACTAAGCTCGTACCAGATGGACAAATTCCAACAAGAGGCACTTGTGCCTAGCAAAGCCCCAATCATCTTGACAATAGCAAGCTCATCTTACTTCTCGTCCTAATAATCTTGACATAGCCCTGACAAAATCGATTCCATTAGCATCCAAGCAAATAGTAATGATCTCAGAGCAGAGCAAGAGCAGGGCATATACCAAATCATCATCCATAGAGGAGGCAGTTCTGTGAGGAGGAGGCCGTGGCCTCTGGGGAAGGAAGCGAACGGCGCAGCCACTGTGAAGGGGAAGCCAGGCAGAGATGGCGGCGGGCGGCGGGAGTGCCGGCAGGGAGGAGAGTTCAGCGCGTCTCCCTCCTTGCACGCGGTGGCCGTCGACGGCGAGGAAAAGTTGTTGGCATGATCTTCAAGTCCCATCGCTGTAGTTGACCTGGCACTTGGAGCAATACTTGCCATTGACCCCATCATTCCCTGGTAGGTGCAGAAAGAAGTGCAAGATATTACATGCAGGAGCACCTAAGAGTTAGCTTGTTGTGAGAGCTGTAGCACAATGAACTCTAAAAAAGCAACAATGCCATGCTAAAGTAGCAAACAAAGAAAATGTCTAATGCATTGGCATTTAGATGTACTAAGAAAAAGAGAGTTACAATAATGCTGCTAATAAAAAATATTCGTGAGTACAGCAGAATGTAGTTAGCATGGCATCATGGCATTATGTGATGACACATAGCACCAAAATGCTAAATCTGCAGGAATGTAGTGCCACTTTTTTGCACCTGAATAAGGAAGGCCAAGGCAGGATCAACCAAAGCAGGCATTGAATACATATAGAAGTTGAAGAAAATGAAGTAAAAACAAACATCTTTGTTTCAGCAGCTGGCAAACATGCCACTTCCCCGTTACAAGAAGGAGATATGGCCCTTCAGGTTGCTGCAGAAACAATTTCCAAATTCAGATGCAAGCAGGTCATTTTTCTGGTGGATAATCTGATCCCAGCCAAGGCAGCAGCGTCAAGAAATATTTTTCTTTCCCCTGGGCATTGGGGTGATGAGAAACCAGCTAGCAAATTTCTTTGTTACAACAGCGAACATGCATATACAAATTCATCACATACCACGGAAACTTAACTCTGTGGCTCACAACTGTGCTTCAAGAAGTAAGTAGATCAGACAAGGTGGTGAGCAAAAATATGTCATGTTGTAGCTTAGCACATACAGGTGATGAGTGTCGTATACTTTCAAAGATAGGCAACCAAGATGTTTAGGATTGCCAAATCCTGAATGTAAAATGTGGTTGATAAATGAATATAAGGCGCCGCCTCTTGTCCAAAATAAAAGAAAGGCCAACGAGCTAATACATTTGGTTCACTAAACCAAAACTAGCATCGTATTAGTTTTGATGGAAACACTGAACAAACAGATAGGGAATTGTCACAAATCAGTGCCGCACATACTGCAAGTGTTAATTGATGTTCTTGAACAGGTAGTTAAAATCACTTTGCTCAGGCCATAGGTTGCTGATATTATTCTACACCCACTAATTGCTCGAATGTATGTAGCATAAGCAAAATATAACAATTTTCAGTGATTATTTTTTCCCACGCCAGCTGAGAGAGAGACCACCGCATTTTACACAGACAGATATGACTAGCTACATCTCACCTCACACAATCAATGTAAAGGGGGCGACGGTTTAGAACCAAAACACACAATAAAAACATAAGTCTGTAACATTCAAAAGGACACCTGAACCTGAAGGCTGGAGTTCTCCTGCCCGGCGTCGGCGGATGCGGATCTGTCGCCGGGCGTGGCGCCGAGGTGGGGAATGGTGGCGAGGGGATGGAGCGCTGGACCTCGGAGCGCCGTACGTCATTACCGTGGCGAGATCGATCGCCCGAGTTCGCCGCCGGAGCACACGGCCGGCGAGGCCCGCCACCGGAGCCCCGAATTAAGCCCTCCCTGCCTCTGCTCTGTGCTCGTTTTGTTCCAAACTGGGGGGCAGCACACATTTGGGGAAACGTTACAGCAGCTATTCTGTACTTCCATGGGGTGGTTTTTGCAAGTTTCGAAGGGCGTTGAATCCTGTCCCTATAATATGGATCTAACGGTCTGGCCGTTCATGGTGCAGCCGGCCGGAGCACCCTATCCTTGGGAGCACAGGCGCTCCCGACCAGAGTCCTCCCCGAGCGCGACAGCTAGGGTTCCTAGCCACCGCCGGCCCGCCGCCACTACTTCCGGGCCGAAGCCTCCGCCGCCCCGCTGCCGGCACAAGAGCCCCACCAGCAGCGCCTCCCTCCCTGGAGCAGCCGCTCCCGCCAGCAGCGCCGCCGCCGGCGACCAGTCCGTAGGCAGGTAGCCGCCACTCCTTCGTCCTTCCTCCCTCTTCCCTCCCCCCTCGTTCCCACTTCTTCCCTCATCCCCCCTCCCTCCTCCCTCTTGCATCCTCTGTTTGTTCAAAAAAAAGTTCTTTCCTTATTTTTCTATTGGACGAGTGTACCTGCTGTAGATTTGATATTGAGAGAATATATATAATGATGATCATTTGTTGATGAGTGCTTGCTGCATGATTTTCCCAGTTCATCTTCAAGTCGTTTACATGATTCGATGTTGTTTATTAGGTAGTTTGCGTTGGTGGTGTCGAACTTTTTGGAGTGAGTGGCTAAGAATATGCTCTTTGTTGCGACCGTCAGTGCAGGGCGGCCGTCCACCTCTGATTGTGCGTTTGCACTCTGAGGCCGGCCAAGACGTTCACCCACCCATGGCGGGAACGATGATGGCCGTGACGGCCAAGAGCAAGAACTGCACGCTGGCCTCGGAGAAGAAACATGGGTGGGCTCTTCCGGAGCTCCGGTTCCCCTGGGATTCGCAAGAAGACAAGGCCTTCTCCTTAAGCTTGCATGACTCTGCCTCCCCTCATCATGGTGCGCTGTTTGCTAGCGTTGGTCTGAAAGTGTCGACGCCTGCTCCGGCAGTGTCAACCAGTCCGGCGGAGCAGGAGTTCAAGATCCCTTTTGCTGATCATTGCATAAAGTTTGTCTCGTCAGCAGTCGGGTTTCCGGTTGTTGGGGCCGTGGATGGGTCCGTGGAGGAGGAGGTGGTGGTGGATGGTAAGGTTATTAGGAAGAAGGCCAAGAAGCGTGGGCTGAAACTGAAAATTAAGATTGGTAACCCGCATTTGAGGCGGCTGGTTAGTGGGGCTATTGCGGGGGCGGTCTCGAGGACTTGTGTGGCGCCGTTGGAGACAATTAGGACGCACCTGATGGTTGGGAGCAATGGGGATTCAATGACAGAAGTGTTTCAGACAATTATGAAGACAGAGGGCTGGACAGGGCTGTTCCGTGGGAATTTTGTAAATGTTATCCGTGTTGCTCCAAGCAAGGCGATTGAGGTAACTTTCCATTTATGCTACTTGGCAATTCCCAGTAGACCTTGTTGCTAAAATGTACTCCCCCCGTTCCCAAATATTTGTCTTTCTAGACATTTCAAATGGTTACAACATGCGGATCTATGTAGACATATTTTAGAGTGTAGATTCACTCATTTTGCTTCGTATGTAGTCATTTGTTGAAATCTTTAGAAAGACAAATATTTAGGAACGGAGGGAGTATCATGTGATGTGACCAATGCCTGCTGTATTGCTAATGCTATAGAGGTTCTCTGCTCATTAACCGGTGTACTATAGGGTGTCAACTTCACTTTCATTTGTGATCGTGTGGTAGGGTGTAGTTTTCATCACTTCAATTTGATGTTAATTGTATGGCACACTTACAACAACCTTCAGTCTGCTGATAGATGCAGCAAAATTGATGTGGGAGGAGGGCCGTAACCATAATGGGGCACCATTACTTTTTAGTCAATGTTATATAGCACCCAGGCTGTTATTAGTGAAATAGGTGTAACGGTATATGCGATCTGTAAACAGAGTTTCTGGAAAGGAGTTTGGGTTCGCCTAACAGTGAGTTGATGGTTTCCTACATTTGATTAGAATTGAGTTTTATCTTTCAAATGATCAAGGGCCTATCCTCTAGTATTAGTATATGGTGGTCCTGACACTCAAAGTCAGACTCTGGGCACTTTTAGTGTGTATTTAGAGCCTTATTTGTTTAGTTTTTCACTACTTCTACTCCCTGGTTTGAATGATTGGCTGGACTACCACTGCTTGCTTTCTTATATCTTGTCTTCTGAAATTATACTCTAGATGACAAAACATTAATGAAATTTCACTGTAGACAGTTGGTTTGACTATTGCTACAGAAGTACGCTGGGTAGTTATGGTTATCAGACTGCATAATTCTATGTTACACTGATTTGTTTGTGGGTGCATGTTGCACTCAAATTGGTTGTCCTTTTCTGCTTATGAATTTCAGAATGAGGACCTAAGATTTGTTATTAGTGATCAAACACTTTGTGGTTTACCTCTAAGACATACTAACAATATTTTAATTTGATTGATCTCTTTGCATCCAAATGCAGCTATTTGCTTTTGATACAGCCAAAAAATTCCTGACTCCAAAGGGTGATGAGTCCTCTAAGACCCCCTTCCCTCCATCACTTGTCGCGGGGGCACTTGCAGGTGTCAGCTCAACACTGTGCACATATCCTTTGGAACTGATCAAGACACGTCTGACTATAGAGGTGGATACAATTCTTTGTCAACAATGTGTAAGAGTGATATTTCTGAGTACCTCACCTCATGCCTACTTGTTTCTGCAGAAAGACGTATATGACAACTTTCTCCATTGCCTCGTCAAGATTGTACGAGAGGAAGGCCCCTCGGAGCTTTACCGTGGTCTGACGCCGAGTCTGATAGGAGTGGTGCCATACGCCGCGACCAACTACTATGCCTACGACACCCTGAGGAAGCTCTACAGGAAGACATTCAAGCAGGAGGAGATCAGCAACCTTGCAACCCTCCTGATTGGTTCGGCCGCGGGCGCCATCTCGAGCACTGCCACCTTCCCTCTCGAAGTAGCTCGGAAGCAAATGCAGGCTGGGGCGGTGGGTGGAAGGCAGGTCTACAAGAACGTGTTCCATGCCCTCTACTGCATAATGGAGAAGGAAGGGATGGGCGGCCTGTACAAGGGGCTCGGGCCCAGCTGCATCAAGCTCATGCCCGCGGCGGGGATCTCGTTCATGTGCTACGAGGCCTGCAAGAAGATTCTGGTCGAAGCCGAGGAGTAGAGCGAAGTGCGCCGCCAGGGTCGGGTCCTTAAAGAAGAGGCGGCAGGAGGATTAAGCCTCGTCTTTCTTTCTATCAAGAAAAGAAAATTGGATGATCAACTACTCATCAGAAGCTTAGGTCAAAGGTATTTGAGACACGTCTGTTAGATGAAGAAGTTTTGGCCTCTAAATTAGTTCTGTGTTCGAGTTGAAATCCATAAACAATATTCTGACTGGCGGAAGCAGTTTTGTCATGCTACTTTGCTTCTGTGCTACTAGCCCTGTTTCTCCCTTTTATCACCAGATCTTGGTTAATCTTTACAGAGAACGGTTCACGATCTTTGCTGAAAATAGCAGTACTACGACAGGCAGTTCGATATCCTGGATTTCATGTCACTGCGGCTGGTTGAATATATGGGATTATATTGTTTTTTGAGCGACAATATGGGACGGAGGGAGTATAACTGATTGATTTCTTTTCAGGATTCAGAAACACAATCTTTGACTCAGAACGATTTTCAGCCTTCTAGTTTTAGGCCTGGCTCGATGGCCGTTTTCTAGCCGAATTCCCTTTAAGCCTGGCTTAAATCACCAATTTCAGTTTTCCTTTTCTCCTGATTTGGGTCGATTACACCCGCAAAATACTACTCCTTAATACTACTGAAATACTACCGCCTGTAATACTACTCCTTAATACTACAGGAATACAACAGTAGATTTCAAACGTTTAGGACCAGCGGTGAACGATTTTAAACTTTTACGACCTGTGTGACACACTTGGAATACTTTTAGGAGCTCCGATGTATTTTACTAGTATATCTATATGCATCTATACAAGTCTGGATTTTTTTTTCAATAGATTCAACCAACAGTTACATTCTTGTGATCAGAAATGAGAGAGTTAGTTTGCGAGGGTCCCAACTTTAAAATGATTGTGGGGATGTGTCATTCTAGTATTACCTCAGGTATACATATGTCGTTGCAAGTACAAAGATGCTAAAACTTGGTAGGCTTTGGAGTGAAAAGGTTGCACCATTGCTTGCTGTCACATTGATGTCCCTTGGGACTTCTAGAATGACAAGTTTCACAGACAATGGTATCATTTCTTTTGGACCCAGAAAATGAAAAAACGCCAACGACAACAATTCTTGTTGGGTGGAGTACCAAAGCAACGATGCATTTTTTGAGCAGCCGGAGATGTCATGGCAAACAATGCGGGAAGTGTCGCTCTGAATTGATGATTCGAATCATTAGAAAGACTGTTTAGAGTATAGATATTTTCTGGACTTTACTCTGAGTTAATTGAGTGTATAGCTGCATGGGCCCAACCTGCACCGAATAGACGTGACAAAGAGTTTCTGGTAGAACACAGTCGACCGTTTCACACGGAAACCGGTACTGTGTTTTGCAACTTCTATTTTTTACCGGCTATATTCAAGAGACCCCATGTCATCCAATCATACACACACACATCCGTACCGGCCGGCTCAACGTGGCAAGAAATAAGATATTCCCTCTGTTCGCTTTTATAAGACCTTGAAGACATTTCAGACAATGTATAAAACAACCCATTTTAAATTGTCTGAAATGACTTACAAAAATGAACGAAAGGGAGTAATGTGTTTTTTGCTATCATCCCTAGTGTCTCAGAGTAACAGTCAGGCAGGCAGTCACAATTACAAGTAGTAATCCATAGTGACGTGACATTAAGAGGCTTAGATTGACATGCATGCCGGGAAAGATTGTGAGAATGCCATTTTTTAATCTCATGACAGGGTAATTAATATGACTTAAATATTTTTGTTGGAGCCTTATTTCCTTTTTTTTTACCAAAGAGCTTTTATATGGCGCTCGCCGGAACAAGATCCATTATGGGCATATTATTCTTTTGTCTGGCAGCAAATTTATAAGGCTGACCAAAAAAGGACGTCGTCAAGTTGAAACCAAAAAGCGGTGCATGCAGTAAAACACATGCGCATCCAAAAGTCTTCACTTTCCTCCTGAACAACCTGGCATGTCAGGGGCAGGAGAGAAAGGTCCCTTCGTCAGCTATATTCACCCCTATTGCTGCACGAAGTTAATGCACGCATCCCTGTAAAAAAACACGTGGCCGGATAACTGCGTTCATATGCCGCTGCGTGCAGGACGTTCACTCTCCAAACAATGCCTCTTATATGAGTTGATTCAAGTAGTATTATAAGATAAATCACTAGCGCCATATCGCATAGAAAATTTCCAATGGTAATTGCTCTAGTATGCTCAATAGATACCACATTTATATTGGACAACTTATCGTTATTGGACCGAGCTGAACCACAATCACCATAGAACCACCGAAGCAACAATGTATGCAATAGTAGAGCTATGTGCAGGGTAGGGGTCTTTTGCCCCCCAGCCCCCACCCCCAAGCCGAACGACAATACGTACCAAATTTGAACTGGCCAATATGAATACCCTTTCAGAATTGCTATCATGGATAAATTCATGCCAAAAGAAATTGCGTACAACGACAAAGCCTATGTTTGCAATCATAACCGGCAAATAAGCATCTTAACTGCTTGAACAATGCGAACGCCTTTGAGATGTCATTCTTCTGCCAGACTTTTATCAAAAGTCACCAAACTATTGTTGGTGGTGCCATATTGATTGGAATCCATTTTATGCAGACACCATAGTAACTTTCCTCTATCTCTCGTCTGTTCTCTCACATGACTATTTCTTTATGAGGTAATGTTGAACCGTTGGCTGGTTTTCTCCTTGCAACTCAATGTATACAACAACAAAATAAGGTATGTCGTCCAAGTGCAGAAGAAGTTAAGAACATATTACCGCTTGATGTGACCAACATTGTATGCAATCCTTACCAAGAAAACACATGGACGGGTACAAGAAAGTAGATAAAGCCATAAGTATAATGACCATTTCTTGAAATTACTTTGCTTAGCCCACACGGTCTTTGCAACAACAAACGATGAATAAATTGCCACCAAATATAATAGCACAAAATAGTCTACTCCTTATTCTGGTCTTCTCTGTCATCGGAAGCCACGGTGGAACACATATTAGTATAAATAATCACAGCAAAGACCAGTCTAGACTTGTGTCAGATCTATGTGTGAGGCTGTACTACAAAGTACAGACCACGTTCTATGTACCTATCGAGATGGATGTAGTTGAAGTAACATAATTTTACTTCATAGTTGAAGTAACATGATTTTACTTTAGTCGTGAAGGGAGAGGGGGCTAGAGCTCCCTGTCCCTAACATAAGGTGGGGAGGTGTTGAAATATGCCCAGAGGCAATAATAAAGCATTATTTCTTCATGTTTGTAATTAAAAATTATATCTATGTGTTTGTAATTATAATGATTATTAAATATGAGATTCCGAGAAAAACTCAGTTGCATGTATGAAAACATAAATGATAGATAAATCCCTAGCTAGTCACACCTCTAAGACTAGCTCATCTTTTGCAGATGATCGTGTTTTTTCTGTCATAGGGCATTGTTAAAGTACTAAGGATACCGACAATAATGAGAACACATAACGATGGTGGTGTTAGATAGACCCAACTTTGATATACTGTGAGATCCCGTCATCACAATGTTGTCGATATTATCACATTATGTGTTAACATTTACTCGCATCCTTAAACCATGAGAGTATCATGAACCTTCGTACCAGATGATTGTTTTGGGGTTGCCAAATGTCACCCACAACTGTGTGATCATAAAGGTAGTTTACGGGTACATCAGGGCCGGACCGGCAAAATTCGGGGCCTAGTGTCAAATTCTATGGGCCTATTTTCCTAGGAAAATCAAACTATAATCAGCTTATCGACAGCTCCCCTATGATACTGAATTAAATCCTCTAATCATGTCATGTAATTAGATTCATATTGTCTTGAGGACGTAATTTGGATCTTGAAGCACAACGTCAAACCAATTACCGAAAAAGGGTTTCCCCCCGCTTTGTATTCCAAAGCACCCACGCCGATTACAGAGCAAACGCTGGGGCGAGCAGCACAACAAGCCAAAGAAAAAGAAACAATGCCAACACCGGCAGCTCGACAGACACGAATGACCTACAACCGCTGCGCCCTCCGAAATCTACCCACCACGATCCTAGGCTCCGATCCTCCGTGTACCAAGCAGCACCTCCAGGAAGGAAATGACACCGACGACGGTGCTGCCCGGACGTATCCTAGGGTTTCCCCCGACACACGGAGGGTAGAGGGGAATGAAGACCACCGGCACCCTCCAGGAAGGAATGGTGGCACCCGCAGGCGTCACCGCACCGGAGCCGGAAGATCCGGCAAGGATTTCTCCCAACTCCAAACCCCACCGCCCAACCGGATCGAAGCCAACCAACCAGCTCGCCATCCACCAGCATGCGCCACCGTGGTCGCAACACCACCCACGCCGCCTCACTGAGATCGCCACCGCGAGGCCAAGAGAACGAGAAGGAGGCGTTGGACGATGGGAGCAGCACAGCGCTGTAGCCGCGCGGGAGGGAACCACCTCCTCCGCCGTCGTGCAGGAGGCTCGTGATGGGGAACGTAGCAGAAATTCAAAATTTTCTATGCATCACCAAGATCAATCTATGGAGTAATCTAGCAACGAGGGGAAGGAGAGTGCATCTACATACCCTTGTAGATCGCTAAGAGGAAGCGTTCAAGTGAACGGGGTTGATGGAGTCGTACTCGTCGTGATCCAAATCACCGATGATCCTAGTGCCGAACGGACGGCACCTCCACGTTCAACACACGTACAGCCCGGGGACGTCTCCTCCTTCTTGATCCAGCAAGGGAAGAGGAGAAGTTGAGGGGAAAACTCCGACAGCACGACGGCATGGTGGTGATAGAGCTCGTGGTTCTCCAGCAGGGCTTCGCCAAGCACTATGGAGGAGGAGGAGGTGTAGGAGGAGGGAGGGCTGCGCCAGGGAAGAGGTGCGGCTGCCCTCCCACCCCTCCACTATATATAGGGTCAAGGGGAGAGGGGGAGGCGCCCTAGGGTTTCCCCTAGGGTCGGCGGCCAGGCAGATTGGATCTCCGTAGGGAAAATCCTAGGGAGACTTGCCCCCCAAGCCAAGCAGGTAGACGCTTGCCTCCCAAGCCAGGTGGAGGCGCCCCACCTCCCCAAGTAACGTGGGAAAGGGTGTGGGGGGCGCACCACCCCTTAGTGGGCTGGTTTGCCCCTTCCCCTTTGGCCCATGAGGCCCTCCAACACTTGCCGGGGCTCCCGAAACACCTTTCGGTCATGCTGGCCATAGCCTGGTACCCCCAGAACACTTCCGGACTCCAATACCCTTTGTCCAATATATTGATCTTCACCGCCGGACCATTCCGGAACTCCTCGTGACATCCGGAATCTCATCCGGGACTCCGAACTACCTTCGGTAACCACATACTATTTTCCATAACAACTCTAGCGTCACCGAACCTTAAGTGTGTAGACCCTACGGGTTCGGGAACCATGCAGACATGACCGAGACAACTCTCCGGCCAATAACCAACAGCGGGATCTGGATACCCATCTTGGCTCCCACATGTTCCACGATGATCTCATCGGATGAACCACGATGCCGAGGATTCAATCAATCCCGTATACAATTCCCTTTGTCCAGCGGTATTGTACTTTCCCGAGATTCGATCGTCGGTATCCCGATACCTTGTTCAATCTCGTTACCGGCAAGTCTCTTTACTCGTTCCGTAACACATCATCCCATGATCAACTCCTTGGTCACATTGTGCACATTATGATGATGTCCTACCGAGTGGCCCCAGAGATACCTCTCCGTTTACACGGAGTGACAAATCCCAGTCTCGATTCGTGCCAACCCAACAGACACTTTCGGAGATACCTGTAGTGTACCTTTATAGCCACCCAGTTACGTTGTGACGTTTGGCACACCCAAAGCACTCCTACGGTATCCGGGAGTTGCACAATCTCATGGTCTAAGGAAATGATACTTGACATTAGAAAAGCTTTAGCATACGAACTACATGATCTTGTGCTAGGCTTAGGATTGGGTCTTGTCCATCACATCATTCTCCTAATGATGTGATCCCGTTATCAACGACATCCAATGTCCATGTTCAGGAAACCGTAACCATCTATTGATCAACGAGCTAGTCAACTAGAGGCTTACTAGGGACATGGTGTTGTCTATGTATCCACACATGTATCTGAGTTTCCTATCAATACAATTCTAGCATGGATAATAAACGATTATCATGAACAAGGAAATATAATAATAACCAATTTATTATTGCCTCTAGGGCATATTTCCAACAGTCTCCCACTTGCACTAGAGTCAATAATCCAGTTCACATCGATATGTGATTAACACTCAAGGTCACATCCCCATGTGACTAACACCCAAGAGTTCTGGGTTTGATCATGTTATGCTTGTGAGAGAGGTTTCAGTCAACGGGTCTACAGCATTTAGATCCGTATGTACTTCGCAAATTTCTATGTCATCTTGTAGATGCAACTACTACGCTACATTTGGAGCCATTCCAATAATTGTTCTACTTGGAGCTATTCTAAATTGTTGCTCCATTATACGTATCCGGTATCTCTACTCAGAGCTATCTGGATGGGTGTTAAGCTTGCATCGACGTAACTCTTTACGTCGAACTCTTTATCACCTCCATAACCGAGAAACATATCCTTATTCCTCTAAGGATAATTTAGACCGCTATCTGGTGATCTAATCCTAGATTACCTTTGTACCCTCTTGCCAGATATGTGGCAAGGCACACATCAGGTGCGGTACTCAGCATGGCATACCGTATAGAGCCTATGACAAAAGCATAGGGGACGACCTTCATCCTTCCTCTTTCTTCTGCCGTGGTCGAGCTTTAAGTCTTAACTTCATACCTTACAACTCAGGCAAGAACTCCTTCTTTGACTGATCCATCTTGAACACCATCAAGATCATGTCAAGGTATGTGCTCATTTGAAAGTACCATTAAGCGTTTTGATCTATCCTTATAGATCTTGATGCTCAATGTTCAAGTAGCTTAATCCAGGCTTTCCATTTAAAAACACTTTCCAAATAACCCTATATGCTTTCCAGAAATTCTACTCATTTCTGATCAACTACATATACTCATCAGAAATTCTATAGTGCTCCCACTCACTTCTTTGGAGATACAAGTTTCTCATAAACTTTGTATACACCCAAAACTTTGATCATCTCATCAAAGCATACATTCCAACTCCGAGATGCTTACTCCAGTCCTTAGAAGGATTGCTGGAGCTTTGCATACTTGTTAGCATCTTTCAGGATTGACAAAACCTTCCGGTTGTATCACATACAACCTTTCCTCAAGAAAATCGTCGAGGAAACAATGTTTTGACATCCTATCTGCAAGATTTCATAAATAATGCAGTAATCGCTAATACAATTCCAACAGACTCTTAGCATCGCTACGAGCGAGAAAGTCTCATCGTAGTCAACTCCTTAAACTTGTCGGAAAACATCTTAACGACAAGTCGAGCTTTCTTAATGGTGATACTTACCATCATTGTCCGTCTTCCTTTTAAAATCCATATGTACCTAACAGCCTTATGACCATCAAGTAGTTCTTCCAAAGTCTACACTTTGTTTTCATATATGGATCCTCTCTCGGATTATATGGCCTCGAGCCATTTTGGAATCCAGGCCCACCATCGCTTCTCCATAGCTCGTAGGTTCATTGTTGTCTAGCAACATGACTTCCAAGACAGGATTACGTACCACTCTGAAGTAGTACGCATCCTTGTCATCCCACGAGGTTTGGTAGTGACTTGATCTGAAGTTTCATGATCACTATCATAAGCTTCTACTTCAATTGGTGTGGGTGCCATAGGAACAACTCCCTGTGCCCTGCCACACACTAGTTGAAGAGACGGTTCATTAACCTCATCAAGTCTCCACCATCCTCCCACTCAATTCTTTCGAGAGAAACTTTTCCTCGAGAAAGGACCCGATTCTAGAAACAATCCCTTATTGCTTTCGGATCTGAGACAGGAGGTATACCCAACTGTTTTTGGGTGTCCTATGAAGATGCATTTATCCGATTTGGGTTCGAGCTTATCAGCTTGAAACTTTTTCACATAAGCGTTGCAGCCCCAAACTTTTAAGAAATGACAGCTTAGGTTTCTCTAAACCATAGTTCATACGGTGTCATCTCATCGGAATTACGTGGTGCCCTTTTCAAAGTGAATGTGGTTGTCTCTAATGCCTAACCCGTAAACTATTGTGGTAATTCGATAAGAGACATCATGGTATGCATCATATCCAATAGGGTGCAGTTATGATGTTCGGACACACCATCACACTATGGTGTTCCAGGCTGTATTAGTTGTGAAACAATTTCCACAATGTCTTAATTATGTGCCAAACTCGTAATTCAGATATTCATCTCTATGATCATATCATAGACATTTTATCCTCTTGTCACGACGATCTCTCACCTTCACCCTGAAATTACTTGAACCTTTCAATAATTCAGACTCGTGATTCATCAAGTAAATATACTCAACATCTACACAAATCATCTGTGAAGTAAGAACATAACGATATCCACTACACGCCTCAGCACTCATTGGACTGCACACATCAAAATGTATTACTTCCAACAAGTTGCTTTTTAGTTCCATTTTACTGAAAACGAGGCTTTCAGTCATCTTGCCCATGTGGTATGATTTGCATGTCTCAAGTGATTCAAAATCAAGTGAGTCCAAACGGTCCATTTGCATGGAGTTTCTTCATGCATATACACCAATAGACATGGTTCGCATGTCTCAAACTTTTCAAAAACGAGTGAGCCCAAATATCCATCAACATGGAGCTTCTTCATGCGTTTTATACCGATATGACTTACGTGGCAGTGCTACAAGTAGGTGGTACTATCATTACTATCTTATATCTTTTGGCATGAACATGTGTATCACTGCGATCGAGATTCAATAAACCATTCGTTTTAGGTGCAAGACCATTGAAGGTATTATTCAAATAAACAGAGTAACCATTATTCTCCTTAAATGAATAACTGTATTGCGATAGACATAATCCAATCATGTCTATGCTCAATGCAAACACCAATCTCGATGGTAGAGGGAGCGTGCGATGCTTGATCACACCAAGCTTGGGAAAAACTTCCAACACATATCGCCAGCTCACCTTTAGCTAGTCTCCGTTTACTCCGTAGCCTTTTATTTCGAGTTTACTAACACTTAGCAACCGAACCGGTATCTAATACCATGGTGCTACTAGGAGTACTAGTAAAGTACAAATTAACACAATGTATATCCAATATACTTCTATCGACCTTGCCATCCTTCTTATATACCAAGTATGTAGGCTAATTCTGCTCCAGTGGTTGTTCCCCTTATTACAGAAGCACTTAGTCTCTGGTTTGGGTTCAACTTTGGGTTTCTTCACTAGAGCAGCAGCTGATTTGCCGTTTCATGAAGTATCCCTTCTTGCCCTTGCCCTTCTTGAAAATAGTGGTTTCACCAACCATCAACAATTGATGCTCCTTCTTGATTTCTACTTTTATGGTGTCAAACATCGCGAATATCTCAAGGATCATCATATATGTCCCCGATATATTATAGTTCATCACGAAGCTCTAGCAGCTTGGTGGTAATGACTTCGGAGAAACATCACTATCTCATTTGGAAGATCAACTCCCACTCGATTCAAATGATTGTTGTACTCAGACAATCTGAGCACAAGCTCAACAATTGAGCTTTTCTCCCTTAGTTTGCAGGCTAAGAAAATTGTCGGAGGTCTTATACCTCTTGACGTGGGCACGAGCCTAAAATCCCAATTTCAGCCCTCGAAACATCTCATATGTTTCGCGACGTTTCAAAACCGTCTTCGGTGCCTCAACTCTAAACCGTTTAATTGAACTATCACGTAGTTATCAAAATGTGTATGTCAGATGTTCGCAACATCCACAGACGACGTTCGAGGTTCAGCACACTGAATGGTGCATTAAGGACATAAGCCTTCTATGAAGCAATGAGGACAATCCTCAGTTTACGGACCTAGTCCGCATAATTGCTACTATCAACTTTTAACTACATTTTCTCTAGGAACATATCTAAACAGTAGAACTGAAGCGCGAGCTACGACATAATTTGCGAAGAACTTTTGACTATGTTCAGGATAATTAAGTTCATCTTATGAACTCCCACTCAGATAGACATCCCTCTAGTCATCTAAGTGATTACATGATCCGAGTCAACTAGGCCGTGTCCGATCATCACGTGAGACGGACTAGTCAACATCGGTGAACATCTTCATGTTGATCGTATCTTTTATACGACTCATGCTCGACCTTTCGGTCTTCCGTGTTCCGAGGCCATGTCTGTACATGCTAGGCTCGTCAAGTCAACCTAAGTGTTTTTGCTGTGTAAATCTGGCTTACACCCGTTGTATTCGAACGTTAGAATCTATCACACCCGATCATTACGTGGTGCTTCGAAACAACGAACCTTCGCAACGGTGCACAGTTAGGGGGAACACTTTCTTGAAATTTTAGCGAGAGATCATCTTATTTAAGCCACCGTCGTTCTAAGCAAATAAGATGTAAAACATGATAAACATCACATGCAATCAAATAGTGACATGATATGGCCAATATCATTTTGCTCCTTTTGATCTCCATCTTCGGGGCTCCATGATCATCGTTGTCACCGGCATGACACCATGATCTCCATCATCGTGTCTTCTTGAAGTTGTCACGTCATCTATTACTTCTACTACTATGGCTAACGCTTTAGCAATAAAGTAAAGTAATTACATGATGTTTATGTTGACACGCAGGTCATAAATAAATAAAGACAACTCCTATGGCTCCTGCCGGTTGTCATACTCATCGACATGCAAGTCGTGATTCCTATTACAAGAACATGATCAATCTCATACATCACATATCATTCATCACATTCTTCTTGGCCATATCACATCACATAGCATACCCTGCAAAAACAAGTTAGACGTCCTCTAATTGTTGTTTGCATGTTTTACGTGGCTGCTATGGGTTTCTAGCAAGAACGTTTCTTACCTACGCAAAAACCACAACGTGATATGCCAATTGCTATTTACCCTTCATAAGGACCCTTTTCATCGAATCCGATTCGACTAAAGCGGGAGAGACAGACACCCGCTAGCCACCTTATGCAACTAGTGCATGTCAGTCGGTGGAACCAGTCTCACGTAAGAGTACGTGTAAGGTCGGTCCGGGCCGCTTGATCCCACAATGCCGCTGAATCAAGATTGGACTAGTAACGGTAAGCATATTGAACAAAATCAACGCCCACAACTACTTTGTGTTCTACTCGTGCATAGAAACTACGCATAGACCTAGCTCATGATGCCACTGATGGGGAACGTAGCAGAAATTCAAAATTTTCTACGCATCACCAAGATCAATCTATGGAGTAATCTAGCAACGAGGGGAAGGAGAGTGCATCTACATACCCTTGTAGATCGCTAAGCGGAAGCGTTCAAGTGAACGGGGTTGATGGAGTCGTACTCGTCGTGATCCAAATCATCGATGATCCTAGTGCCGAACGGACGGCACCTCCGCGTTCAACACACGTACAGCCCGGGGACGTCTCCTCCTTATTGATCCAGCAAGGGAAGAGGAAAAGTTGAGGGAAAACTCCGACAGCACGACGGCATGGTGGTGATAGAGCTCGTGGTTCTCCAGCAGGGCTTCGCCAAGCACCATGGAGGAGGAGGAGGTGTAGGAAGAGGGAGGGCTGCGCCAGGGAAGAGGTGCGGCTGCCCTCCCACCCCTCCACTATATATAGGGTCGAGACTTGCCCCCCAAGCCAAGCAGGTGGAGGCTTGCCTCCCAAGCCAGGTGGAGGCGCCCCACCTCCCCAAGTAACGTGGGAAAGGGTGTGGGGGCGCACCACCCCTTAGTGGGCTGGTTTGCCCCTTCCCCTTTGGCCCATGAGGCCCTCCAACACTTGCCGGGGCTCCTGAAACACCTTTCGGTCATGCTGGCCATAGCCTGGTACCCCCGAAACACTTCCGGACTCCAATACCCTTCGTACAATATATCGATCTTCACCGCCAGACCATTCCGGAACTCCTCGTGACATCCAAAATCTCATCCGGGACTCCAAACTACCTTCGGTAACCACATACTATTTCCCATGACAACTCTAGCGTCACCGAACCTTAAGTGTGTAGACCCTACGGGTTCGGGAACCATGCAGACATGACCGAGACAACTCTCCGGCCAATAACCAACAGCGGGATCTGGATACCCATGTTGGCTCCCACATGTTCCATGATGATCTCATCGGATGAACCACGATGTCGAGGATTCAATCAATCCCGTATACAATTCCCTTTGTCCAGTGGTATTGTACTTGCCCGAGATTCGATTGTCGGTATCCCGATACCTTGTTCAATCTCGTTACCGGCAAGTCTCTTTACTCGTTCCGTAACACATCATCCCATGATCAACTCCTTGGTCACATTGTGCACATTATGATGATGTCCTACCGAGTGGCCCCAGAGATACCTCTCCATTTACACGGAGTGACAATCCCAGTCTCGATTCGTGCCAACCCAACAGACACTTTCGGAGATACCTGTAGTGTACCTTTATAGCCACCCAGTTACGTTGTGACGTTTGGCACACCCAAAGCACTCCTACGTTATCCGGGAGTTGCACAATCTCATGGTCTAAGGAAATGATACTTGACATTAGAAAAGCTTTAGCATACGAACTACATGATCTTGTGCTAGGCTTAGGATTGGGTCTTGTCCATCACATCATTCTCCTAATGATGTGATCCCGTTATCAACGACATCCAATGTCCATGGTCAGGAAACCGTAACCATCTATTGATCAACGAGCTAGTCAACTAGAGGCTTACTAGGGACATGGTGTTGTCTATGTATCCACACATGTATCTGAGTTTCCTATCAATACAATTCTAGCATGGATAATAAACGATTATCATGAACAAGGAAATATAATAATAACCAATTTATTATTGCCTCTAGGGCATATTTCCAACAGTCTCCCACTTGCACTAGAGTCAATAATCCAGTTCACATCGATATGTGATTAACACTCAAGGTCACATCCCCATGTGACTAACACCCAAGAGTTCTGGGTTTGATCATGTTATGCTTGTGAGAGAGGTTTCAGTCAACGGGTCTGCAACATTTAAATTCGTATGTACTTCGCAAATTTCTATGTCATCTTGTAGATGCAACTACTACGCTACATTTGGAGCCATTCCAATAACTGTTCTACTTAGAGCTATTCTAAATTGTTGCTGCATTATACGTATCTGGTATCTCTACTCAGAGTTATCCGGATGGGTGTTAAGCTTGCATCGAGGTAACTCTTTACGTCGAACTCTTTATCACCTCCATAACCGAGAAACATATCCTTATTCCTCTAAGGATAATTTAGACCGCTATCTGGTGATCTACTCCTAGATTACCTTTGTACCCTCTTGCCAGATATGTGGCAAGGCACACATCAGGTGCGGTACTCAGCATGGCATACCGTATAGAGCCTATGACAAAAGCATAGGGGACGACCTTTGAAAGCACAAGTGCTCTCCAGGTGGTTTTGGTAATTAATGTCAACATATCTCTTGTTGGACTAATACTTTTATCTAGTATATTTCAGATGAGTTCAACAATGGAGTGGCATGGACTAAAGGTTGTGGGAAGCTCTCCAAGATGCTAAGGACAAAGGATTGGCTAAAGCTCAAAGCTCAAGACTCTTCATTTTACATTTTAGTGATCCAAGATCACATTGAGTCCATAGGAAAAGCCAATACTATCAAGGAGGGATGAGGTGTTGGTTAATGAGCCTCTTGCTCAAGTGCTTAATGATATGCTCCAAAATCCTCAGCTACTTTCCCACTTCCACATATGACCTAAACCCTAAACCAAACTCGGTCCTACCGATTCTTTCTATCCGGCGCCACCGAGTTTCATTTGTCATTTGCCACTACCAAACCCTAGCAATTCGGTCCTACCGATAAGGATCTCGGTCCCACCGAGATGGGCTTGCAAACTCTCTGTTACCTATTGCAATATCTTCGGTCCCACCGAGATATGCAATCGGTCCCACCGAGTTTGCTTGGCCAACTCTCTGTTTCACTTATTACCCAAATCGGTCCCACCGAGTTTGAGTAATCGGTCAAACCGAGTTTTGGATTTTCCCTAACCCTAGCACATCGGTCCCACTGAGTTGTTCCAGTCGGTCCCACCGAAATCACTAACGGTCACTAGGTTTACAATGTCGGTCCGAACGAGTTTGTTGATTCAGTCCCACCGAGATTGGAAAACTGTGTAACGGTTGGATTTTGTGTGGAGGCTATATATACCCCTCCACCTCCTCTTCATTCATGGAGAGAGCCATCAGAACACATACATCATTCCAACTCATATGTTCTGAGAAAGAACCACCTACTCATGTGTTGAGACCAAGAAATTCCATTCCTACCATATGAATCTTGATCTCTAGCCTTCCGCAAGTTGCTTTCCACTCAAATCTTCTTTCCACCAGATCCAAATCCTATGAGAGAGAGTTGAGTGTTGGGGAGACTATCATTTGAAGCACAAGAGCAAGGAGTTCATCATCAACACACCATTTGTTACTTCTTGAAGAGTGGTGTCTCCTAGATTGGCTAGGTGTCACTTGGGAGCCTCCGACAAGATTGTGGAGTTGAACCAAGGAGTTTGTAAGGGCAAGGAGATCGCCTACTTCGTGAAGATCTACCGCTAGTGAGGCAAGTCCTTCGTGGGCGATGGCCATGGTGGGATAGACAAGGTTGCTTCTTCGTGGACCCTTCGTGGGTGGAGCCCTCCGTGGACTCGCGCAACCATTACCCTTCGTGGGTTGAAGTCTCCATCAACGTGGATGTAGGATAGCACCACCTATCCGAACCACGGGAAAAACATCCGTGTCTCCAATTGCGTTTGAAACCTCCAAACCCTTCCCTTTACATTCTTGCAAGTTGCATGCTTTACTTTCCGCTGCCTATCTACTCTTTGCATGCTTGCTTGATATGTATTGTGTATGTTAATTTGTGCCCAAACTCCACTTAAACCGAAAAGGCCTTAAAAAGTGCAACTTTAGCATTAAGTGTCTAATCACCCCCCTCTAGACACTCCTTCTTCTAGATCCTACAAGTGGTATCAGAGCTTTGGTCTCCATTGCCTTGGTTTAATCACCATTGGAGGAAGATGGATGTGTCTACTTTAGGGAGTCTTAGACATAGAGTGCCTATTCTTGATGGAGAATATTTTCATGAGTGGAAAAATGAGATGCTTGTAATCTTCAATCAATATCATTTGAACAAGTATATTGCTAGCCCTTGTGCACCTCATATTGATCCTGTTCATCCTACCCTAGATGAAGATATTGACATGATTCGCAATCTTAGAACTGTTGAGCTCATCATTAGAGGATTGCCCAAAAATTTGATTGCTAGTTTGCCTACTCTTAATTGTGCCTATACTATATGGAAATTTCTTGAGGAACGATTTCCCGATCATTCCTTGAAAAATTTGGATGAAATTCTCCATAAATCTATTGCCTTGAGTAAGATGAACTCTAGTGATCCTAGTTTTGGTGATTGTCTATTTGAGCTTGCCAATCTCAAGCGAGCTAAAGGAGATGATGTAATCATTAGTGATATTATATCCGAAGCTATAAGAATTCATAAAAGTGACCACTTTGATGATCACTTATCTAATTAATTACCCTCTCTAGGAAATGATGAGTCACAAGATCATGATGAACATGGATACTATGATAGTGACTTCGATCTTGATGATGCAATGAGACATTTTGGTCTTACGGCAAATCTTCGGGGATATGCGTCAGGTGGAAAGGAATGGGTTCTTGATAGTGGATGTACTGATCATATGACCGGAGATGAAGAGATGTTCTGTGAGCTTGCTGAAAATGCCGGCCCTCGAAAATATGTCACCTTTGGTGATAATTCAAAGGGTAAAGTGGTTGGCCTTGGTAAGGTGGCCATCTCACATGATAGTTCCATTCAAAATGTCATGCTCGTTGAATCTCTCGGTTACAACTTACTTTCAGTATCTAGACTTGCTGATTTCGGTTTGAATGTCCTATTTACTGAAGTAGATTGCCAAGTATTTTGTCGAGATAATCATAAAATGGTCTTTACCGGTATGCGTAGAGGTGATCTTTACATTGTCGATTTCTCTAAAAAGGCACAACCTAAAACTTTCTTTATTGCTAAATCCTCAAAAGGTTGGTTGTGGCATAGACGACTAGGTCACGTTGGCATGAGAAACCTTGACAAGCTTATTAAAGGAGATCATATCCTTGGAGTTAACGACGTCATATTTGATAAGGATAGACTTTGCAGTGCTTGTCAAGCAGGTAAACAGGTTGGAGGAAGGCATCCCATGAAGAACATCATGACCACAAGGAGGCCACTCGAGCTACTCCATATGGATCTTTTTGGTCCCAACACCTACAAGAGTCTCGGTGGAAATTCTTTTGGTCTAGTTATAGTTGATGATTTTTCAAGATTTACGTGGGTGTTCTTTCTCAATGACAAGTAGCAGGTCCAGAAGATCTTCAAAAACTTCGCTAGGAAAGCCCAAAATCAGTTTGACATGAAGATCAAGAAGGTTCGGAGTGACAACGGAACAGAGTTCAAGAACGCAAATGTGGACACCTTTCTTGACGAGGAAGGGATTTCACACGAGTTCTCGGCTACATACACACCTCAAAAAAACAGAGTTGTTGAGAGGAAGAACCGGACACTCATCGAAATGGAAAGAACGATGCTTGATGAATACAAGACGCCAAAGCACTTTTGGGCAGAAGTGGTTGAGACAGCTTGTCACGCAACAAATCGCTTGTATCTTCACAAGCTACTCGGCAAGACGGCATACGAGCTCCTCACCGGTAACAAACCCCAAGTTGGATACTTTCGAGTATTCGGCTCAAAGTGCTACATTCTTGATAAGCATCATCGTTCAAAGTTTGCTCCTAAGTCTCATGAAGGTTTCCTACTCGGTTATGGCTCAAACTCTCACACTTACCGTGTCTACAACAACTTCACCCGGAAGGTTGAAGAGACGGTAGATGTGAAGTTTGATGAATCTAATGGCTCGCAAGTAGAGCAATTGCCAATTGATGTAGGAGACAAAGACCCTTCAGAAGCAATCCAAGACTTGTCCATTGGCAAAGTTCGTCCAACGGAGGTGAAGGAGAGTACTTCATCCATCCAAGTGGAAGCTTCTACTTCACAACAAGGTGAACCAAGAATTGACATGGAAGCATCCACAAGTGGGACACGCCAAGATGAAGAAGACGAGGAAGTACATCAAGACGAACATCAACAACCTCCTTCTCCACCATGACAAGAAAATGACAACGTCAACAATGAAGAAGGCCAAGAAGAAGAACAAGATGAAGAAGACGTTCAACGAAGACCCAAGCAAAAGCTTTCACGAGTTCGAGCAAGAATTGCCAAAGATCATCCCATCGAGCAAATCCTAAATGATATACAAACCGGGAGAATCACTCGCTCAAAAACTCGTTTAGCTAACTTTTGTGAAAACTATTCATTTATCTCTAGCATTGAACCTATGAAGGTTGAAGAAGCATTGGAAGATCCGGATTGGATAAACGCTATGCATGAAGAGCTACACAACTTTGAAAGAAACCAAGTTTGGACATTGGTTGAGAAGCCCGACAACAACCACAACATCATTGGTACCAAATGGGTGTTTCGCAACAAGCAAGATGAAGATGGACAAGTGGTCCGCAACAAAGCACGTCTCGTCGCCCAAGGGTACACACAAGTCGAAGGTATGGACTATGGTGAGACATATGCTCCCGTTGGTAGACTTGAGTCCATTCGCATCTTACTTGCCTATGCTAATCACCATAATATCACCTTGTACCAAATGGACATTAAAAGTGCTTTTCTAAATGGTGAAATAGAGGAGGAAGTTTATGTCAAACAACCTCCCGGCTTTGTCAATCCTAAGAAACCTAACCATGTTTACAAACTTCACAAAGCTCTTTATGGTCTTAAACAAGCTCCTAGAGCATGGTATAAATGTTTGACCAAGTTCCTTATTGCAAGTGGTTTTGAAATCGGTAAAATTGATTCTACTCTTTTTACTAAAAGGGTTAATGGAGAATTTTTTGTATGCCAAATTTATGTTGATGATATCATATTTGGTTCAACTAACCCTCTCTTCAGTGAAAAGTTTGGAAAGCTAATGTCAGGGAAGTTTGAGATGTCTATGATGAGTGAACTCAAATTCTTCCTTGGTTTGCAAATCAAGCAAACTAAGGAAGGTACATTTGTCTCTCAAACAAAGTACACCAAGGACTTATTCAAGAAGTTCAATATGCAAGAGTGCAAAGGTATGTCTACACCCATGCCCACTAGTGGACATAATGATTTGACCAAAGGTGGTGAACCGGTTGACCAAAAGGTTTATCGTTCTATGATTGGTTCATTACTATACCTATGTGCTTCACGTCCCGATATTATGCTAAGTGTGTGCATGTGTGCACGATATCAAGCTGCTCCTAAAGAATGTCATCTTAAGGCTGTGAAAAGGATAGTGAGATACTTAATTCATACACCAAACTTTGGCATTTGGTATCCTAAGAGGTCTTCTTTCGATCTTGTTGGCTATTCCGACTCGGATTATGCCGGAGACAAGGTTGATAGGAAGTCCACTTCGGGTACTTGTCAATTTCTTGGTAGATCTCTTGTGTCTTGGTCCTCCAAGAAACAAAACTCGGTATCCTTATCCACCGCCGAAGCGGAATACATTGCCGCTGGTTCATGTTGTGCTCAATTACTTTGGATGACCCAAACTCTTAAAGATTATGGAATCTATGTGAAACATGTTCCACTACTTTGTGACAATGAAAGTGCTATCAAAATTGGTCATAATCCTGTACAACATTCTCGAACTAAGCATATTGAAGTTCGTCATCATTTCATTCGAGATCATGTTGCTAAGGGTGACATTAATCTTAAGCATGTTCACACTGATAAGCAATTGGCGGATATATTCACTAAACCACTTGATGAGAAAGTGTTTTGCAGGTTGAGAGGAGAATTGAACATCATTGATGCTTCAAACGTGGAGTAGGAACTCCATTGGATACATGCAAGACATGAGCTTATGACTAATCCATGATATATCTCTTATGATGACTATCTTATGTCTTGGATATATTTGTACCTTGCATGTTGTCTAACCCATGTAGGTGCTTGGTTGAAACTAATTCCATGGGATTGCGACTCACTCACATCTTGAGCAATCTTTACATCACCAAGTCTCTACACAATGGTGGTTGAAGACAAGGAAGCACAAAACCATTCAAACATATCCTTTGACAAATTCTATGTTGAGCTTCATGCTTGTCATTTTTGGATACACAAGTGCTCTTCCTTGCAAGAACTAACCCATGTAGGTAGATGAACTCAAACTCCAAGTGGTACTCCCAACTTTTGATGAGCTACATCAACCTTGAGCACCCACACAAGTTCAACTACATGAGCAAGAACCACACCACCACCCAAGGTATGTTATTCCATCTTAGAGAAGCTTTACTCCAAGACATGAGTCAAAGCACCTCAACAAGATGTGAATACATCAAGATGCTTAAACGAAAAATGGCAACCCCATTTTGAGCTTAAACGATGAGTATGACCTATGATCAAGTGTTCTCACTTGACTCCCAAGTCAATATCTCTAACATAGGTGACTATGTCACCGCCCAACTCTAGATGAAGTTCTCTTGTGTTCTTTTTTCTGTGTTATTGCATTTGTCTCATGCTTGTTTATTTGTTTCCTTCTACTTCATCTAGATCCTTCAGTTTTTTCCTTCTTTGTTCTGCATTTTCTGCATTTAATTCATTGCAAATCTTTGCGAGATTTTACTTGACTAGTGAGCTGAGCTGACAAGTGTTTTCTCTATAATGAACTCGGTTCCACCGAGGTGTAATTTTCGGTCCAACCGAACTCCTTCGGCACCACCGAAACATACCACTCGGCGCCACCGATTCAGCAACAGGAAAAACAGTTTGTCACATAATCTATATTTCTTCTGATCCAGCTCCACTCAATGAATCTTGTCCTCTACAAGCATCCCAATTTTTATTGTTTGCTTTATGCTGAGTCTCAAGGACCAAACCTTTTGGACGGATTCTAGAAGAACCTTCTTGGAAATTGATGTCAAAGGGGGAGAGAGAGATCACATCAAAGCTTATCATCGGGGAGAGAGAGATCACTTCAAAGCTTGTGAGAGAGAAAACACACTAAAGGGGGAGAGAAAGTCTCAAGGATCCCAGATATCCCAGTTAAAGTATTAAGGAGGAGAAAGAGATCTCTAGGGGGAGAGACAATACTCAAGGATCCCAGATGCTTGATGATCAAGAGGAGAGATGTCACATGTCTTTTTAGGGGGAAAGACATGTTATTTTGTTTCTTTCAGCTCTGATTTTCTGTTCCCTATCTTCTCCCAATATCCCATATAAGATTCAGGGGGAGCAAGACACCTATGGGAAAGAAATCAGTCAAATTCTTTGCATATCTTTTACTCTTGGGGACATGTTGAATTCAAGGTAGTACCTAGTACTTACTCTCTACATGTCATCCCAGTCTTGGTTTTCTTGTGGTTCCTTTGTTTGCTCTGGTCGGTAGGTGTACCTGTGTTATCTAACCTTGTTTGTGCAGGTTCATTCCATCCTAAGCCAACCAAAGACTACAAGGTAAGTATATGCATCAAAATCATGGGTATGAGGAATTCTTGCTTTTGTACATACTGTTTGCAAGAAGAACTCATGAGCATGAAGGTATTTTTCTTAACAAATCTTTTGCTTTGTTGCATATGACCAAGATACATGTAACACATTGCCCACTCTGTCATGGTTATGCTCTCACATGCCTCTATACTTCATATTCACATGAGTGCATACATGTAGGGGGAGCCTATGCTTGTTACATGTCCTTCCAAAGCTTTATTTGTTGTTCTTTATATCCTTATCTAAAGCTTTGATGTATGTTGTCATCAATTACCAAAAAGGGGGAGATTGAAAGCACAAGTGCTCTCCAGGTGGTTTTGGTAATTAATGTCAACATATCTCTTGTTGGACTAATACTTTTATCTAGTATATTTCAGATGAGTTCAACAATGGAGTGGCATGGACTAAAGGTTGTGGGAAGCTCTCTAAGATGCTAAGGACAAAGGATTGGCTAAAGCTCAAAGCTCAAGACTCTTCATTTTACATTTTAGTGATCCAAGATCACATTGAGTCCATAGGAAAAGCCAATACTATCAAGGAGGGATGAGGTGTTGTTTAATGAGCCTCTTGCTCAAGTGCTTAATGATATGCTCCAAAATCCTCAGCTACTTTCCCACTTCCACATATGAACTAAACCCTAAACCAAACTCGGTCCTACCGATTCTTTCTATCCGGCGCCACCGAGTTTCATTTGTCATTTGCCACTGCCAAACCCTAGCAATTTGGTCCTACCGATAAGGATCTCGGTCCCACCGAGATGGGCTTGCAAACTCTCTGTTACCTATTGCAATATCTTCGGTCCCACCGAGATATGCAATCGGTCCCACCGAGTTTGCTTGGCCAACTCTCTGTTTCACTTATTACCCAAATCGGTCCCACCGAGTTTGAGTAATCGGTCAAACCGAGTTTTGGATTTTCCCTAACCCTAGCACATCGGTCCCACCGAGTTGTTCCAGTCGGTCCCACCGAAATCACTAACGGTCACTAGGTTTACAATGTCGGTCCGACCGAGTTTGTTGATTCAGTCCCACCGAGATTGGAAAACTGTGTAACCGTTGGATTTTGTGTGGAGGCTATATATACCCCTCCACCTCCTCTTCATTCGTGGAGAGAGCCATCAGAATACATACATCATTCCAACTCATATGTTCTGAGAAAGAACCACCTACTCATGTGTTGAGACCAAGACATTCCATTCCTACCATATGAATCTTGATCTCTAGCCTTCCCCAAGTTGCTTTCCACTCAAATCTCCTTTCCACCAGTTCCAAATCCTATGAGAGAGAGTTGAGTGTTGGGGAGACTATCATTTGAAGCACAAGAGCAAGGAGTTCATCATCAACACACCATTTGTTACTTCTTGGAGAGTGGTGTCTCCTAGATTGGCTAGGTGTCACTTGGGAGCCTCCGACAAGATTGTGGAGTTGCACCAAGGAGTTTGTAAGGGCAAGGAGATCGCCTACTTCGTGAAGATCTACCGCTAGTGAGGCAAGTCCTTCGTGGGCGATGGCCATGGTGGGATAGACAAGGTTGCTTCTTCGTGGACCCTTCGTGGGTGGAGCCCTCCGTGGACTCGCGCAACCGTTACCCTTCGTGGTTTGAAGTCTCCATCAACGTGGATGTAGGATAGCACCACCTATCCGAACCATGGGAAAAACATCCGTGTCTCCAATTGCGTTTGAAACCTCCAAACCCTTCCCTTTACATTCTTGCAAGTTGCATGCTTTACTTTCCGCTGCCTATCTACTCTTTGCATGCTTGCTTGATATGTATTGTGTATGTTAATTTGTGCCCAAACTCCACTTAAACCGAAAAGGCCTTAAAAAGTGTAACTTTAGCATTAAGTGTCTAATCACCCCCCTCTAGACACTCCTTCTTCTAGATCCTACAACCTTCATCCTTCCTCTTTCTTCTGCCGTGGTCGAGCTTTAAGTCTTAACTTCATACCTTACAACTCAGGCAAGAACTCCTTCTTTGACTGATCCATGTTGAACACCTTCAAGATCATGTCAAGGTATGTGCTCATTTGAAAGTACCATTAAGAGTTTTGATCTATCCTTATAGATCTTGATGCTCAATGTTCAAGTAGCTTAATCCAGGCTTTCCATTGAAAAAACACTTTCCAAATAACCCTATATGCTTTCCAGAAATTCTACGTCATTTCACTACATATACTCATCAGAAATTCTGTAGTGCTCCCACTCACTTCTTTGGAGATACAAGTTTCTCATAAACTTTGTATACACCCAAAACTTTGATCATCTCATCAAAGCATACATTCCAACTCCGAGATGCTTACTCCAGTCCTTAGAAGGATTGCTGGAGCTTTGCATACTTGTTAGCATCTTTCAGGATTGACAAAACCTTCCGGTTGTATCACATGCAACCTTTCCTCAAGAAAATCATCGAGGAAACAATGTTTTGACATCCTATCTGCAAGATTTCATAAATAATGCAGTAATCGCTAATACAATTCCAACAGACTCTTAGCATCGCTATGAGCGAGAAAGTCTCATCGTAGTCAACTCCTTAAACTTGTCGGAAAACATCTTAACGACAAGTCGAGCTTTCTTAATGGTGATACTTACCATCATTGTCCGTCTTCCTTTTATAATCCATATGTACCTAACAGCCTTATGACCATCAAGTAGTTCTTCCAAAGTCTACACTTTGTTTTCATATATGGATCCTCTCTCGGATTATATGGCCTCGAGCCATTTTGGAATCCAGGCCCACCATCGCTTCTCCATAGCTCGTAGGTTCATTGTTGTCTAGCAACATGACTTCCAAGACAGGATTACGTACCACTCTGAAGTAGTACGCATCCTTGTCATCCCACGAGGTTTGGTAGTGACTTGATCTGAAGTTTCATGATCACTATCATAAGCTTCTACTTCAATTGGTGTAGGTGCCATAGGAACAACTCCCTGTGCCCTGCCACACACTAGTTGAAGAGACGATTCAATAACCTCATCAAGTCTCCACCATCCTCCCACTCAATTCTTTCGAGAGAAACTTTTCCTCGAGAAAGGACCCGAGTCTAGAAACAATCCCTTATTGCTTTCGGATCTGAGACAGGAGGTATACCCAACCGTTTTTGGGTGTCCTATGAAGATGCATTTATCCGCTTTGGGTTCGAGCTTATCAGCTTGAAACTTTTTCACATAAGCGTTGCAGCCCCAAACTTTTAAGAAATGACAGCTTAGGTTTCTCTAAACCATAGTTCATACGGTGTCATCTCATCAGAATTACGTGGTGCCCTTTTTAAAGTGAATGTGGTTGTCTCTAATGCCTAACCCATAAACTATTGTGGTAATTCGATAAGAGACATCATGGTATGCATCATATCCAATAGGGTGCAGTTATGATGTTCGGACACACCATCACACTATGGTGTTCCAGGCTGTATTAGTTGTGAAACAATTTACACAATGTCTTAATTTTGTGCCAAACTCGTAATTCAGATATTCATCTCTATGATCATATCATAGACATTTTATCCTCTTGTCACGACGATCTCTCACCTTCACCCTGAAATTACTTGAACCTTTCAATAATTCAGACTCGTGATTCATCAAGTAAATATACTCAACATCTACTCAAATCATCTGTGAAGTAAGAACATAATGATATCCACTACACGCCTCATCACTCATTGGACTGCACACATCAAAATGTATTACTTCCAACAATTAGCTTTCTAGTTCCATTTTACTGGAAACGAGGCTTTCAGTCATCTTGCCCATGTGGTATGATTTGCATGTCTCAAGTGATTCAAAATCAAGTGAGTCCAAACGGTCCATTTGCATGGAGTTTCTTCATGCATATACACCAATAGACATGGTTCGCATGTCTCAAACTTTTCAAAAACGAGTGAGCCCAAATATCCATCAACATGGAGCTTCTTCATGCGTTTTATACCGATATGACTTACGTGGCAGTGCCACAAGTAGGTGGTACTATCATTACTATCTTATATCTTTTGGCATGAACATGTGTATCACTGCGATCGAGATTCAATAAACCATTCGTTTTAGGTGCAAGACCATTGAAGGTATTATTCAAATAAACAGAGTAACCATTATTCTCCTTAAATGAATAACTGTATTGCGATAGACATAATCCAATCATGTCTATGCTCAACGCAAACACCAATCTCGATGGTAGAGGGAGCGTGCGATGCTTGATCACACCAAGCTTGGGAAAAACTTCCAACACATATCGCTAGCTCACCTTTAGCTAGTCTCCCTTTACTCCGTAGCCTTTTATTTCGAGTTTACTAACACTTAGCAACCGAACTGGTATCTAATACCATGGTGCTACTAGGAGTACTAGTAAAGTACACATTAACACAATGTATATCCAATATACTTCTATCGACCTTGCCATCCTTCTTATCTACCAAGTATCTAGGGTAATTCTGCTCAAGTGGATGTTCCCTTATTACAGAAGCACTTAGTCTCGGGTTTGGGTTCAACTTTGGGTTTCTTCACTAGAGCAGCAACTGATTTGCCGTTTCATGAAGTATCCCTTCTTGCCCTTGCCCTTCTTGAAACTAGTGGTTTCACCAACCATCAACAATTGATGCTCCTTCTTGATTTCTACTTTTATGGTGTCAAACATCGCGAATATCTCAAGGATCATCATATATGTCCCCGATATATTATTGTTCATCATGAAGCTCTAGCAGCTTGGTGGTAATGACTTCGGAGAAACATCACTATCTCATCTGGAAGATCAACTCCCACTTGATTCAAATGATTGTTGTACTCAGACAATCTGAGCACAAGCTCAACAATTGAGCTTTTCTCCCTTAGTTTGCAGGCTAAGAAAATTGTCGGAGGTCTTATACCTCTTGACGTGGGCACGAGCCTAAAATCCCAATTTCAGCCCTCGAAACATCTCATATGTTTCGCGACGTTTCAAAACCGTCTTCGGTGCCTCAACTCTAAACCGTTTAATTGAACTATCACGTAGTTATCAAAATATGTATGTCAGATGTTCGCAACATCCACAGACGATGTTCGAGGTTCAGCACACTGAATGGTGCATTAAGGACATAAGCCTTCTATGAAGCAATGAGGACAATCCTCAGTTTACGGACCTAGTCCGCATAATTGCTACTATCAACTTTTAACTAAATTTTCTCTAGGAACATATCTAAACAATAGAACTGAAGCGCGAGCTACGACATAATTTGCGAAGACCTTTTGACGATGTTCAGGATAATTAAGTTCATCTTATGAACTCCCACTCAGATAGACATCCCTCTAGTCATCTAAGTGATTACATGATCCGAGTCAACTAGGCCGTGTCCGATCATCACGTGAGATGGACTAGTCAACATCGGTGAACATCTTCATGTTGATCGTATCTTCTATATGACTCATGCTCGACCTTTCGGTCTTTCGTGTTCCGAGGCCATGTCTGTACATGCTAGGCTCGTCAAGTCAACCTAAGTGTTTTTTCTGTGTAAATCTGGCTTACACCCGTTGTATTCGAACGTTAGAATCTATCACACCCGATCATTACGTGGTGCTTCGAAACAACGAACCTTCGCAACGGTGCACAGTTAGGGGGAACACTTTCTTGAAATTTTAGCGAGAGATCATCTTATTTAAGCTACCGTCGTTCTAAGCAAATAAGATGTAAAACATGATAAACATCACATGCAATCAAATAGTGACGTGATATGGCCAATATCATTTTGCTCCTTTTGATCTCCATCTTCGGGGCTCCATGATCATCGTTGTCACCGGCATGACACCATGATCTCCATCATCGTGTCTTCTTGAAGTTGTCACATCATCTATTACTTCTACTACTATGGCTAACGCTTTAGCAATAAAGTAAAGTAATTACATGATGTTTATGTTGACACGCAGGTCATAAATAAATAAAGACAACTCCTATGGCTCCTGCCGGTTGTCATACTCATCGACATGCAAGTCGTGATTCCTATTACAAGAACATGATCAATCTCATACATCAAATATCATTCATCACATTCTTCTTGGCCATATCACATCACATAGCATACCCTGCAAAAACAAGTTAGACGTCCTCTAATTGTTGTTTGCATGTTTTACGTGGCTGCTATGGGTTTCTAGCAAGAACATTTCTTACCTACGCAAAAACCACAACGTGATATGCCAATTGCTATTTACCCTTCATAAGGACCCTTTTCATCGAATCCGATTCGACTAAAGTGGGAGAGACAGACACCCGCTAGCCACCTTATGCAACTAGTGCATGTCAGTCGGTGGAACCAGTCTCACGTAAGAGTACGTGTAAGGTCGGTCTGGGCCACTTCATCCCACAATGCTGCTGAATCAAGATTGGACTAGTAACGGTAAGCATATTGAACAAAATCAACGCCCACAACTACTTTGTGTTCTACTCGTGCATAGAAACTACGCATAGACCTAGCTCATGATGCCACTGATGGGGAACGTAGCAGAAATTCAAAATTTTCTACGCATCACCAAGATCAATCTATGGAGTAATCTAGCAACGAGGGGAATGAGAGTGCATCTACATACCCTTGTAGATCGCTAAGCGGAAGCGTTCAAGTGAACGGGGTTGATGGAGTCGTACTCGTCGTGATCCAAATCACCGATGATCCTAGTGCCGAACGGACGACACCTCCACGTTCAACACACGTACAGCCCGGGGACGTCTCCTCCTTCTTGATCCAGCCAGGGAAGAGGAGAAGTTGAGGGGAAAACTCCGACAGCACGACGACATGGTGGTGATAGAGCTCGTGGTTCTCCAGCAGGGCTTCGCCAAGCACTATGGAGGAGGAGGAGGTGTAGGAGGAGGGAGGGCTGCGCCAGGGAAGAGGTGTGGCTGCCCTCCCACCACTCCACTATATATAGGGTCAAGGGGAGAGGGGGAGGCGCCCTAGGGTTTCCCTAAGGGCGGCGGCCAGGTAGATTGGATCTCCGTAGGGAAAATCCTAGGGAGACTTGCCCCCGAAGCCAAGCATGTAGAAGCTTGCCTCCCAAGCCAGGTGGAGGCGCCCCACCTCCCCAAGTAACGTGGGAAAGGGTGTGGGGGGCGCACCACCCCTTAGTGGGCTGGTTTGCCCCTTCCCCTTTGGCCCATGAGGCCCTCCAACACTTGTCGGGGCTCCCGAAACACCTTTCGGTCATGCTGGCCAGAGCCTGGTACCCCCAGAACATTTCCGGACTCCAATACCCTTCGTCCAATATATCGATCTTCACCGCCGGACCATTCCGGAACTCCTCGTGACATCCGGAATCTCATCCGGGACTCCGAACTACCTTTGGTAACCACATACTATTTCACATAACAACTCTAGCGTCACCGAACCTTAAGTGTGTAGACCCTACGGGTTCGGGAACCATGCAGACATGACCAAGACAACTCTCCGGCCAATAACCAAGAGCGGGATCTGGATACCGATGTTGGCTCCCACATGTTCCACGATGATCTCATCGGATGAACCACGATGTCGAGGATTCAATCAATCCCGTATACAATTCCCTTTGTCCAGCGGTATTGTACTTGCCCGAGATTCCATCGTCGGTATCCCAATACCTTGTTCAATCTCGTTACCGGCAAGTCTCTTTACTCGTTCCGTAACACATCATCCCATGATCAAAGCATACATTCCAACTCCAGATGCTTACTCCAGTCCTTAGAAGGATTGCTGGAGCTTTGCATACTTGTTAGCATCTTTCAGGATTGACAAAACCTTCCGGTTGTATCACATACAACCTTTCCTCAAGAAAATCGTCGAGGAAACAATGTTTTGACATCCTATCTGCAAGATTTCATAAATAATGCAGTAATCGCTAATACAATTCCAACAGACTGTTAGCATCGCTACGAGCGAGAAAGTCTCATCGTAGTCAACTCCTTAAACTTGTTGGAAAACATCTTAACGACAAGTCGAGCTTTCTTAATGGTGATACTTACCATCATTGTCCGTCTTCCTTTTAAAATCCATATGTACCTAACAGCCTTATGACCACCAAATAGTTTTCCAAAGTCTACACTTTGTTTTCATATATGGATCCTCTCTCGGATTATATGGCCTCGAGCCATTTTGGAATCCAGGCCCACCATCGCTTCTCCATAGCTCGTAGGTTCATTGTTGTCTAGCAACATGACTTCCAAGACAGGATTACGTACCACTCTGAAGTAGTACGCATACTTGTCATCCCACGAGGTTTGGTAGTGACTTGATCTGAAGTTTCATGATCACTATCATAAGCTTCTACTTCAATTGGTGTAGGTGCCATAGGAACAACTCCCTGTGCCCTGCCACACACTAGTTGAAGAGACGGTTCAATAACCTCATCAAGTCTCCACCATCCTCCCACTCAATTCTTTCGAGAGAAACTTTTCCTCGAGAAAGGACCCGAGTCTAGAAACAATCCCTTATTGCTTTCGGATCTGAGACAGGAGGTATACCCAACTGTTTTTGGGTGTCCTATGAAGATGCATTTATCCGCTTTGGGTTCGAGCTTATCAGCTTGAAAATTTTTCACATAAGCGTTGCAGCCCCAAACTTTTAAGAAATGACAGCTTAGGTTTCTCTAAACCATAGTTCATATGGTGTCATCTCATCAGAATTACGTGGTGCCCTTTTTAAAGTGAATGTGGTTGTCTCTAATGCCTAACCCATAAACTATTGTGGTAATTCGATAAGAGACATCATGGTATGCATCATATCCAATAGGGTGCAGTTATGATGTTCGGACACACCATCACACTATGGTGTTCCAGGCTGTATTAGTTGTGAAACAATTTCCACAATGTCTTAATTTTGTGCCAAACTCGTAATTCAGATATTCATCTCTATGATCATATCATAGACATTTTATCCTCTTGTCACGACGATCTCTCACCTTCACCCTGAAATTACTTGAACCTTTCAATAATTCAGACTCGTGATTCATCAAGTAAATATACTCAACATCTACTCAAATCATCTGTGAAGTAAGAACATAACGATATCCACTACACGCCTCAGCACTCATTGGACTACACACATCAAAATGTATTACTTCCAACAAGTTGCTTTCTAGTTCCATTTTACTGAAAACGAGGCTTCCAGTCATCTTGCCCATGTGGTATGATTTGCATGTCTCAAGTGATTCAAAATCAAGTGAGTCCAAACGGTCCATTTGCATGGAGTTTCTTCATGCATATACACCAATAGACATGGTTTGCATGTCTCAAACTTTTCAAAAACGAGTGAGCCCAAATATCCATCAACATGGAGCTTCTTCATGCGTTTTATACCGATATGACTTACGTGGCAGTGCCACAAGTAGGTGGTACTATCATTACTATCTTATATCTTTTGGCATGAACATGTGTATCACTGCGATCGAGATTCAATAAACCATTCGTTTTAGGTGCAAGACCATTGAAGGTATTATTCAAATAAACAGAGTAACCATTATTCTCCTTAAATGAATAACTGTATTGCGATAGACATAATCCAATCATGTCTATGCTCAACGCAAACACCAATCTCGATGGTTGAGGGAGTGTGCGATGCTTGATCACACCAAGCTTGGGAAAAACTTCCAACACATATCGCCAGCTCACCTTTAGCTAGTCTTCGTTTACTCCGTAGCCTTTTATTTCGAGTTTACTAACACTTAGCAACCGAACTGGTATCTAATACCATGGTGCTACTAGGAGTACTAGTAAAGTACACATTAACACAATGTTTATCCAATATACTTCTATCGACCTTGCCATCCTTCTTATCTACCAAGTATCTAGGGTAATTCTGCTCCAGTGGCTGTTCCCCTTATTACAGAAGCACTTAGTGTCGGGTTTGGGTTCAACTTTGGGTTTCTTCACTAGAGCAGCAGCTGATTTGCCGTTTCATGAAGTATCCCTTCTTGCCCTTGCCCTTCTTGAAACTAGTGGTTTCACCAACCATCAACAATTGATGCTCCTTCTTGATTTCTACTTTTATGGTGTCAAACTGTTGGAAATATGCCCTAGAGGCAATAATAAATTGATTATTATTATATTTCCTTGTTCATGATAATCGTTTATTATCCATGCTAGAATTGTATTGATAGGAAACTTAGATACATGTGTGGATACATAGACAACACCATGTCCCTAGTAAGCCTCTAGTTGACTAGCTCGTTGATCAATAGATGGTTACGGTTTCCTGACCATGGACATTGGATGTCGTTGATAATGGATCACATCATTAGGAGAATGATGTGATGGACAAGACCCTATCCTAAGCATAGCACTAGATCGTGTAGTTCGTATGCTAAAGCTTTTCTAATGTCAAGTATCATTTCCTTAGACCATGAGATTGTGCAACTCCCGGATACCGTAGGAGTGCTTTGGGTGTGCCAAACGTCACAACGTAACTGGGTGGCTATAAAGGTACACTACAGGTATCTCCGAAAGTGTCTGTTGGGTTGGCACGAATCGAGACTGGGATTTGTCACTCCGTGTGACGGAGAGGTATCTCTGGGCCCACTCGGTAGGACATCATCATAATGTGCACAATGTGATCAAGGAGTTGATCACGGGATGATGTGTTACGGAACGAGTAAAGAGACTTGTCGGTAACGAGATTGAACAAGGTATCGGGATACCGACGATCGAATCTCGGGCAAGTATCGTACCGATAGACAAAGGGAATTGTGTACGGGATTGATCGAATCCTCGACATCGTGGTTCATCCGATGAGATCATCGTGGTACATGTGGGAACCAACATGGGTATCCAGATCCCGCTGTTGGTTATTGACCGGAGAACGTCTCGGTCATGTCTGCATGCTTCCCGAACCCGTAGGGTCTACACACTTAAGGTTCGGTGACGCTAGGGTTATAGAGATATTAGTATGTGGTAACCTGAATGTTGTTCGGAGTCCCGGATGAGATCCCGGACATCACGAGGAGTTCCGGAATGGTCTAGAGGTAAAGAATTATATATAGGAAGTGCTATTTCGGCCATCGGGACAAGTTTCGGGGTCACCGGTATTGTACCGGGACCACCGGAAGGATCCCGGGGGTCCACCGGGTGGGGCCACCTACCCCGGGGGCCACATGGGCTGTAGGGGGTGCGCCTTGGCCTATATGGGCCAAGGGCACCAGCCCCAAGAGGCCCATGCGCCAAGAGAGAGGGAAAAGGAAGAGTCCTAAAGGGGGAAGGCACCTCCGAGGTGCCTTGGGGAGGAGGGACTCCTCCCTAGCCGCACCCTTCCTTGGAGGAAGGGCCAAGGCTGAGCCCCCCCCCCTATCCCTTGGCCCTATATATAGTGGGGGGAAGGGAGGGCAAACCAACCTGAGCCCTGGCGCCTCCCTCTCCCTCCCGTGACACATCTCCCTCCTCCCGCAGCGCTTGGCGAAGCCCTGTTGGAATCCCGCTACTTCCACCACCACGCCGTCGTGCTGCTGGATCTCCATTAACCTCTCCTTCCCCCTTGCTGGATCAAGAAGGAGGAGACGTCGCTGCTCCGTACGTGTGTTGAACGCGGAGGTGTCGTCCGTTCGGCGCTAGGATCATCGGTGATTTGAATCACGACGAGTACGACTCCATCAACCCCGTTCTCTTGAACGCTTCCGCGCGCGATCTACAAGGGTATGTAGATCCACTCCTCCCTCGTTTCTAGATGACTCCATAGATTGATCTTGGTGATGCGTAGAAAATTTTGAATTTCTGCTACGTTCCCCAACAGTGGTATCAGAGCTAGGTCTATGCGTAGTTACTATGCACGAGTAGAACACAAAGTAGTTGTGGGCATCAATATTGTCAATTATCTTGCCGTTACTAGTCTTATCTTGATTCGGCGGCATTGTGGGATGAAGCGGCCCGGACCAACCTTACACGTACGCTTACGTGAGACCGGTTCCACTGACAAACATGCACTAGTTGCATAAGGTGGCTGGTGGGTGTCTGTCTCTCCCACTTTAGTCGGATCGGATTCGATGAAAAGGGTCCTTATGAAGGGTAAATAGCAATTGGCATATCACGTTGTGGTCTTTGCGTAGGTAAGAAACGTTCTTGCTAGAAACCCACAGCAGCCACGTAAAACATGCAAACAACAATTAGAGGACGTCTAACTTGTTTTTGCAGGGTATGCTATGTGATGTGATATGGCCAAAGGATGTGATGAATGATATATGTGATGTATGAGATTGATCATGTTCTTGTAATAGGAATCACGACTTGCATGTCGATGAGTATGACAACCGGCAGGAGCCATAGGAGTTGTCTTTATTTATTTATGACCTGCGTGTCAACATAAACGTCATGTAATTACTTTACTTTATTGCTGACCGTTAGCTGTAGAAGTAGAAGTAATAGTTGGCGAGACAACTTCATGAAGACATGATGATGGAGATCATGGTGTCATGCCGGTGACGATGATGATCATGGAGCCCCGAAGATGGAGATCAAAAGGAGCAATATGATATTGGCCATATCATGTCACTATTTGATTGCATGTGATGTTTATCATGTTTATACATCTTATTTGCTTAGAACGACGGTAGTAAATAAGATGATCACTCATTAAAATTTCAAGAAAGTGTTCCCCCTAACTGTGCACCATTGCGACAGTTTGTTGTTTCGAAGCACCACGTGATGATTGGGTGTGATAGATTCTAACATTCACATACAACGGGTGTAAGACAGATTTACACACGCGAAACACTTAGGTTGACTTGACGAGCCTAGCATGTACAGACATGGCCTCGGAACACAGAAGACCGAAAGTCGAGCATGAGTTGTATGGTAGATACGATCAGCATGAAGATGTTCACCGATGTTGACTAGTCCATCTCACGTGATGATCGGACACGGCCTAGTTGACTCGGATCATGTAATCACTTAGATGACTAGAGGGATGTCTATCTGAGTGGGAGTTCATAAGATGAACTTAATTATCCTGAACATAGTCAAAAGGTCTTCGCAAATTATGTCAAAGCTCGCGCTTTAGTTCTACTGTTTAGATATGTTCCTAGAGAAAATTTAGTTGAAAGTTGATAGTAGCAATTATGTGGACTAGGTCCGTAAACTGAGGATTGTCCTCATTGCTTCATAGAAGGCTTATGTCCTTAATGCACCGCTCAGTGTGCTGAACCTCGAACGTTGTCTGTGGATGTTGCGAACATCTGACATACACGTTTTGATAACTACATGATAGTTTAGTTAAACGGTTTGGAGTTGAGGCACCGAAGATGTTTTGAAACGTCGCGAAACATATGAGATGTTTTGAGGGCTGGAATTGGGATTTCAGGATCGTGCCCACGTCAAGAGGTATAAGACCTCCGACGATTTTCTTAGCCTGCAAACTAAGGGAGAAAAGCTCAATTGTTGAGCTTGTGCTCAGATTGTCTGAGTACAACAATCATTTGAATCAAGTGGGAGTTGATCTTCCAGATAAGATAGTGATGTTTCTCCGAAGTCATTACCACCAAGCTGCTAGAGCTTCGTGATGAACTATAATATATCAGGGACATATATGATGATCCTTGAGATATTCGCGATGTTTGACACCACAAAAGTTGAAATCAAGAAGGAGCATCAATTGTTGATGGTTGATGAAACCACTAGTTTCAAGAAGGGCAAGGGCAAGAAGGGATACTTCATGAAATGGCAATTCAGCTACTGCTCTAGTGAAGAAACCCAAGGTTGAACCCAAACCCGAGACTAAGTGCTTCTGTAATAAGGGGAATAGCCACTGGAGCAGAATTACCCTAGATACTTGGTAGATGAGAAGGCTGGCAAGGTCGATAGAAGTATATTGGATATACATTATGTTGATGTGTACTTTACTAGTACTCCTAGTAGCACCAGGGTATTAGATACCGGTTCGGTTGCTAAGTGTTAGTAACTCGAAATAAAAGCTACGGAATAAACGGAGACTAGCTAAAGGTGAGCTGACGATATGTGTTGGAAGTGTTTCCAATGTTGATATGATCAAATATCGTACGCTCCCTCTACCATCGGGATTGGTGTTAAACCTAAATAATTGTTATTTTGTGTTTGCGTTGAGCATAGACATGATTGGATTATGACTATCGCAATACGGTTATTCATTTAAAGAGAATAATAGTTACTCTGTTTATTTGATTAATACCTTCAATGGTCTTGCACCTAAGATGAATGGTTTATTGAATCTCGATCGTAGTGATACACATGTTCATGCCAAAAGATATAAGATAGTAATGATAGTACCACCTACTTGTGGCACTGCCACGTAAGTCATATCGGTATAAAACGCATGAAGAAGCTCCATGTTGATGGATCTTTGGGCTCACTCGTTTTGAAAAGTTTGAGACATGCGAACCATGTCTATTGGTGTATATGCATAAAGAAACTCCATGCAAATGGACCATTTGGACTCACTTGATTTTGAATCACTTGAGACATGCAAATCATACCACATGGGCAAGATGACTGAAAGCCTCGGTTTCAGTAAAATGGAACCAGAAAGCAACTTGCTGGAAGTAATACATTTTGATGTGTGCAGTCCAATGAGTGCTGAGGCGTGTAGTGGATATCGTCATGTTCTTACTTCACAGATGATTTGAGTAGATGTTGAGTATATTTACTTGATGAATCACGAGTCTGAATTATTGAAAGGTTCAAGTAATTTCAGGGTGAAGTTGAAAGATCGTCGTGACAAAAGGATAAAATATCTATGATATGATCATAGAGATGAATATCTGAATTACGAGTTTGGCACAGAATTAAGACATTGTGGAAATTGTTTCACAACTAATACAGCCTGGAACACCATAGTGTGATGGTGTGTCCGAACATCATAACTGCACCCTATTGGATATGATGCATACCATGATGTCTCTTATCGAATTACCACAATAGTTTATGGGTTAGGCATTAGAGACAACCACATTCACTTTAAATAGGGCACCACGTAATTCCGATGAGATGGCACCGTATGAACTGTGGTTTAGAGAAACCTAAGCTGTCATTTCTTAAAAGTTTGGGGCTGCGACGCTTATGTGAAAAAGTGTTAGGCTGATACTCGAACCCAAAGCGGATAAATGCATCTTCATAGGACACCCAAAACAGTTGGGTATACCTCCTGTCTTAGATCCGAAAGGGATTGTTTTTGGAATCGGTCCTTTCTCGAGGAAAAGTTTCTCTCGAAAGAATTGAGTGGGAGGATGGTGGAGACTTGATGAGGTTATTGAACCGTCTCTTCAACTAGTGTGTGGCAGGGCACAGGAAGTTGTTCCTGTGGCACCTACACCAATTGAAGTGGAAGCTTATGATAGTGATCATGAAACTTCAGATCAAGTCACTACCAAACCTTGTGGGATGACAAGGATGCGTGCTACTTCAGAGTGGTACGTAATCCTGTCTTGGAAGTCATGTTGCTAGATAACAATGAACCTACGAGCTATGGAGAAGCGGTGGTGCGCCCGGATTCCAAAATGGCTGGAGGCCATATAATCCGAGAGAGGATCCATATATGAAAACAAAGTGTAGACTTTGGAAGAACTACTTGATGGTCGTAAGGCTGTTAGGTACATAGGGATTTTAAAAGGAAGACGGACAATGATGGTAAATGTCACCATTAAGAAAGCTCGACTTGTCATTAAGAAGTTTCCCGACAAGTTCAAGGAGTTGACTACGATGAGACTTTCTCACTCGTAGCGATGCTAAGAGTCTGTTGGAATTATATTGGCAATTACTGCATCATTTATGAAATCTTGCAGATAGGATGTCAAAATATTGTTTCCTCGACGATTTTCTTGAGGAAAGGCTGTATGTGATACAACCAGAAGGTTTTGTCAATCCTGAAAGATGCTAATAAGTATGCAAAGCTCCAGCAATCCTTCTAAGGACTGGAGTAAGCATCTCGGAGTTGGAATGTATGCTTTGATGAGATGATCAAAGATTTTGGTGTATACAAAGTTTATGAGAAACTTGTATTTCCAAAGAAGTGAGTGGGAGCACTATAGAATTTCTGATGAGTATATGTAGTTGATCAGAAATGACGTAGAATTTCTGGAAAGCATATAGGGTTATTTGGAAAGTGTTTTTCAATGGAAAGCCTGGATTAAGCTACTTGAACATTGAGCATCAAGATCCATAAGGATAGATCAAAACGCTTAATAGTACTTTCAAATGAGCACATACCTTGACATGATCTTGAAGGTGTTCAAGATGGATCAGTCAAAGAAGGAGTTCTTGCCTGAGTTGTAAGGTATGAAGTTGAGACTTAAAGCTCGACCACGGCAGAAGAGAGAGAAAGGACGAAGGTCGTCCCCTATGCTTAAGACATAGGCTCTACAGTATGCTATGCTGTGTACTGCACCTGAAGTGTGCCTTGCCATGAGTCAGTTAAGGGGTACAAGAGTGATCCAAGAATGGATCACAGGACAGCGGTCAAAGTTATCCTTAGTAAGTAGTGGACTAAGGAATTTTCTCGATTATGGAGGTGGTAAAAGAGTTTGTCGTAAAGGGTTACGTCGATGCAAGCTTAACACCTATCCGGATAGCTCTGAGTAGAGATACCGGATACGTATAATGGAGCAACAATTTAGAATAGCTCCAAGTAGAACAGCTATTTGGAATAGCTCCAAATAGAACGTGGTAACTACATCTAGGAGATGACATAGAGATTTGCGAAGTAAATACGGATCTGAATGTTGCAGACCCGTTGACTAAAACCTCTCTCACAAGCAACATGATCAAACCCAGAACTCATTGAGTGCTAATCACATAGTGATGTGAACTAGATTATTGACTCTAGTAAACTCTTTGGATGTTGGTTACATGGCGATGTGACATGTGAGTGTTAATCACATGGCGATGTGAACTAGATTATTGACTCTAGTGCAAGTGGGAGACTGTTGGAAATATGCCCTAGAGGCAATAATAAATTGATTATTATTATATTTCCTTGTTCATGATAATCGTTTCTTATCCATGCTAGAATTGTATTGATAGAAAACTCAGATACATGTGCGGATACATAGACAACACCATGTCCCTAGTAAGCCTCTAGTTGACTAGCTCGTTGATCAATAGATGGTTACGGTTTCCTGACCATGGACATTGGATGTCATTGATAATGGGATCACATCATTAGGAGAATGATGTGATGGACAAGACCCAATCCTAAGCATGAGATTGTGCAACTCCCGGATACCGTAGGAGTGCTTTGGGTGTGCCAAACGTCACAACGTAACTGGGTGGCTATAAAGGTACACTACAGGTATCTCCGAAAGTGTCTGTTGGGTTGGCACGAATCGAGACTGGGATTTGTCACTCCGTGTGACGGAGAGGTATCTCTGGGCCCACTCGGTAGGACATCATCATAATGTGCACAATGTGATCAAGGAGTTGATCACGGGATGATGTGTTACCGAACGAGTAAAGAGACTTGTCGATAACGAGATTGAACAAGGTATCGGGATACCGACGATCGAATCTCGGGCAAGTATCGTACCGATAGACAAAGGGAATTGTATACGGGATTGATCGAATCCTCGACATCGTGGTTCATCCGATGAGATCATCCTGGAACATGTGGGAACCAACATGGGTATCCAGATCCCGCTGTTGGTTATTGACCGGAGAACGTCTCGGTCATGTCTGCATGCTTCCCGAACCCGTAGGGTCTACACACTTAAGGTTCGGTGACGCTAGGGTTATAGAGATATTAGTATGCGGTAACCCGAATGTTGTTCGGAGTCCCGGATGAGATCCCGGACGTCACGAGGAGTTCCGGAATGGTCCGAAGGTAAATAATTATATATAGGAAGTGCTATTTCGGCCATCGGGACAAGTTTCGGGGTCACCGTATTGTACCGGGACCACCGGAAGGATCCCGGGGGTCCACCGGGTGGGGCCACCTGCCCCGGGGGCCACATGGGCTGTAGGGGGTGCGCCTTGGCCTATATGGGCCAAGGGCACCAGCCCCAAGAGGCCCGTGCGCCAAGAGAGAGGGAAAAGGAAGAGTCCTAAAGGGGGAAGGCACCTCCGAGGTGCCTTGGGGAGGAGGGACTCCTCCCTAGCCGCACCCTTCCTTGGAGGAAGGGCCAAGGCTGCGCCCCCCCCCCCCTCTCCCTTGGCCCTATATATAGTGGGGGGGAAGGGAGGGCAAACCAACCTGAGCCCTGGCGCCTCCCTCTCCCTCCCGTGGCACATCTCCCTCCTCCCGCAGCGCTTGGCGAAGCCCTGTTGGAATCCCGCTACTTCCACCACCACGCCGTCGTGCTGCTGGATCTCCATTAACCTCTCCTTCCCCCTTGCTGGATCAAGAAGGAGGAGACGTCGCTGCTCCGTACGTGTGTTGAACGCGGAGGTGCCGTCCGTTCGGCACTAGGATCATCGGTGATTTGAATCACGACGAGTACGACTCCATCAACCCCGTTCTCTTGAACGCTTCCGCGCGCGATCTACAAGGGTATGTAGATCCACTCCTCCCTCGTTGCTAGATGACTCCATAGATTGATCTTGGTGATGCGTAGAAAATTATGAATTTCTGCTACGTTCCCCAACACAAACATCGCGAATATATTATAGTTCATCACGAAGCTCTAGCAGCTTGGTGGTAATGACTTCGGAGAAACATCACTATCTCATCTGGAAGATCAACTCCACTCGATTCAAATGATTGTTGTACTCAGACAATCTGAGCACAAGCTCAATAGTTGAGCTTTTCTCCCTTAGTTTGCAGGCTAAGAAAATTGTCGGAGGTCTTATACCTCTTGACGTGGGCACGAGCCTAAAATTCCAATTTCAGCCCTTGAAACATCTCATATGTTTCGCGACGTTTCAAAACCGTCTTCGGTGCCTCAACTCTAAACCGTTTAATTGAATTATCACGTAGTTATCAAAATGTGTATGTCAGATGTTCGCAACATCCACAGACGACGTTCGAGGTTCAGCACACTGAATGGTGCATTAAGGACATAAGCCTTCTATGAAGCAATGAGGACAATCCTCAGTTTATGGATCTAGTCCGCATAATTGCTACTATCAACTTTTAACTAAATTTTCTCTAGGAACATATCTAAACAGTAGAACTGAAGCGCGAGCTACGACATAATTTGCGAAGACCCTTTGACTATGTTCAGGATAATTAAGTTCATCTTATGAACTCCCACTCAGATAGACATCCCTCTAGTCATCTAAGTGATTACATGATCCGAGTCAACTAGGCCGTGTCCGATCATCACGTGAGACGGACTAGTCAACATCGGTGAACATCTTCATGTTGATCGTATCTTCTATACGACTCATGCTCAACCTTTCGGTCTTCCGTGTTCCGAGGCCATGTCTGTACATGCCAGGCTCGTCAAGTCAACCTAAGTGTTTTTTCTGTGTAAATCTGGCTTACACCCGTTGTATTCGAACGTTAGAATCTATCACACCCGATCATTACGTGGTGCTTCGAAACAATGAACCTTCACAACGGTGCACAGTTAGGGGGAACACTTTCTTGAAATTTTAGCGAGAGATCATCTTATTTAAGCTACCGTCGTTCTAAGAAAATAAGATGTAAAACATGATAAACATCACATGCAATCAAATAGTGACATGATATGGCCAATATCATTTTTCTCCTTTTGATCTCCATCTTCGGGGCTCCATGATCATCGTTGTCACCGGCATGACACCATGATCTCCATCATCGTGTCTTCTTGAAGTTGTCACGTCATCTATTACTTCTACTACTATGGCTAACGCTTTAGCAATAAAGTAAAGTAATTACATGATGTTTATGTTGACACGCAGGTCATAAATAAATAAAGACAACTCCTATGGCTCCTGCCGGTTGTCATACTCATCGACATGCAAGTCGTGATTCCTATTACAAGAACATGATCAATCTCATACATCACATATCATTCATCACATTCTTCTTGGCCATATCACATCACATAGCATACCCTGCAAAAACAAGTTAGACGTCCTCTAATTGTTGTTTGCATGTTTTACGTGGCTGCTATGGGTTTCTAGCAAGAACGTTTCTTACCTATGCAAAAACCACAACGTGATATGCCAATTGCTATTTACCCTTCATAAGGACCCTTTTCATCGAATCCGATTCGACTAAAGTGGGAGAGACAGACATCTGCTAGCCACCTTATGCAACTAGTGCATGTCAGTCGGTGGAACCAGTCTCACGTAAGAGTACGTGTAAGGTCGGTCCGGGCCACTTCATCCCACAATGCCGCTAAATCAAGATTGGACTAGTAACGGTAAGCATATTGAACAAAATGAACGCCCACAACTACTTTGTGTTCTACTCGTGCATAGAAACTACGCATAGACCTAGCTCATGATGCCACTGATGGGGAACATAGCAGAAATTCAAAATTTTCTACGCATCACCAAGATCAATCTATGGAGTAATCTAGCAACAAGGGGAAGGAGAGTGCATCTACATACCCTTGTAGATCGCTAAGCGGAAGCGTTCAAGTGAACGGGGTTGATGGAGTCGTACTCGTCGTGATCCAAATCATCGATGATCCTAGTGCCGAACGGACGGCACCTCTGCGTTCAACACACGTACAGCCCGGGGACGTCTCCTCCTTCTTGATCCAGCAAGGGAAGGGGAGAAGTTGAGGGAAAACTCCGACAGCACGACGGCATGGTGGTGATAGAGCTCGTGGTTCTCCAGCAGGTCTTCGCCAAGCACTATGGAGGAGGAGGAGGTGTAGGAGGAGGGAGGGCTGCGCCAGGGAAGAGGTGCGGCTGCCCTCCCACCCCTCCACTATATATAGGGTCAAGGGGAGAGGGGTAGGCGCCCTAGGGTTTTCCCTAAGGGCGGCGGCCAGGCAGATTGGATCTCCCTGGGGAAAATCCTAGGGAGACTTGCCCCCCAAGCCAAGTAGGTGGAGGCTTGCCTCCCAAGCCAGGTGGAGGCGCCCCACCTCCCCAAGTAACATGGGAAAGGGTGTGGGGGGCGCACCACCCCTTAGTGGGCTGGTTTGCCCCTTCCCCTTTGGCCCATGAGGCCCTCCAACACTTGCCGGGGCTCCCGAAACACCTTTCGGTCATGCTGGCCATAGCCTGGTACCCCCGGAATACTTCCGGACTCCAATACCCTTCGTCCAATATATCGATCTTCACCGCCAGACCATTCCGGAACTCCTCGTGACATCCGAAATCTCATCCGGGACTCCGAACTACCTTCGGTAACCACATACTATTTCCCATAACAACTCTAGCGTCACCGAACCTTAAGTGTGTAGACCCTACGGGTTCGGGAACCATGCAGACATGACCGATACAACTCTCCGGCCAATAACCAACAGTGGGATCTGGATACCCATATTGGCTCCCACATGTTCCACGATGATCTCGTCGGATGAACCACGATGTCGAGGATTCAATCAATCCCGTATACAATTCCCTTTGTCCAGCGGTATTGTACTTGCCCGAGATTCGATCGTCGGTATCCCGATACCTTGTTCAATCTCGTTACCGGCAAGTCTCTTTACTCGTTCCGTAACACATCATCCCATGATCAACTCCTTGGTCACATTGTGCACATTATGATGGTGTCCTACCGAGTGGGCCCAGAGATACCTCTCCGTTTACACGGAGTGACAAATCCTAGTCTCGATTCGTGCCAACCCAACAGACACTTTCGGAGATACCTGTAGTGTACCTTTATAGCCACCCAGTTACGTTGTGACGTTTGGCACACCCAAAGCACTCTTGCGGTATCCGGGAGTTGCACAATCTCATGGTCTAAGGAAATGGTACTTGGCATTAGAAAAGCTTTAGCATACGAACTACATGATCTTGTGCTAGGCTTAGGATTGGGTCTTGTCCATCACATCATTCTCCTAATGATGTGATCCTGTTATCAACGACATCCAATGTCCATGGTCAGGAAACCGTAACCATCTCAACGAGCTAGTCAACTAGAGGCTTACTAGGGACATGGTGTTATCTATGTATCCACACATGTATCTGAGTTTCCTATCAATACAATTCTAGCATGGATAATAAACGATTATCATGAACAAGGAAATATAATAATAACCAATTTATTATTGCCTCTAGGGCATATTTCCAACAGCTCGAGCCTCCGGCACCGTCGCGGTCGCCGTCCGGACACAGCAGCAGGGCATACCAGGCCACCCCTGGCCCGGCCAGGCCCGAATCAGGCCCGCTAAGCCCCGCCGGCCACGCTGCAGCAGGGCAGCGCCAGCACCGCCAACACCCCAACACCCATCGCCGCTCCCCCGCCTCCTGGGAGCCATGCCGTCGACTCGCCTCACCGTCGGCCCGCCCAGACCTAGATGGGGCCCGAAGGGCCCAGATCTGGGCCGAGCGGGCGCCGCCGCGCCACCCCGCCGCCAACGGCGACGCCGCCGTTCAGCCGATCTCCCGCGCCGCTCCAGGAAGCCCCGCCGCCACGCCGGACCGCCGCCGCCTAGGGAACACCCCTCGGCGCCCTCCGCCTCGCGCCGGAGAGCAACCGAGAGGGGAATGGCCGGGGGCCGCCGCCACCAGCGTCGCCCGGGCCAGGCCCAACGGCGAACACCGGCGACTGTGGCGGGGAGGGGGGAATGAGGGGGAGCTAGCGGAGGAGGAGCCGGGGCGCGGCCGGTCGCCCGCGGGGGCGACGCGGTCGCGAGAGCCCGAGGGGCGTTCAGAGGCCCTCTTTAATTTTGATGTCTTTTTCGTTAGATTACCCAACGTCAAACCAATTAACATGTAATTTTATAAATGATGAAAATAACAGAAGTAAAGGGACACACAACAAAAATTTAGCAGGAAATTATCAGTAGAACCGAGACTTACAAACACATACTCTGGCCTGAAATTGCTTCACTGCTTGGACCTGTCGAAATCTTCCTGGACGGGAATCACGAGGGATGAAGGAGAGACAAGACGCCACCGCAACCAGATCGATTAGATGGTCACGTGGAAGAAGACGACACACCCTTGATTAGTATCAATCAAGAGATAAGAGAAGGATGTTCCTACAAGGCTCCACAGAGATCAGCGATTCTGGGCCGTTGGATCGGGTCCCTTGATGCGTTTTCGTCCGTTGGATCGAGAGGTGGGAGGATCTGGGCCGTCGGATCTGAAGAAACACTGCTGGAATGAATAGTAATGGCAACAAAATGTAAATATCATGCCCCCGCCAGGGCATTTTGGTCATTTCGCGTGGTGGGGGTATAATAGGGCCGGCTCCCCTGGTGAACCCTAGCCTCTTCCTCTCCCCGCACTCGCGCCCCCTCCCTCGCCCGCCCCGCCCCGCTCGCCCGCCTTTCCCCGCCCTGCTCGCCTCGCCCACCCCGCACCGCCGTCCCGCCTCGCCCGTCCCGCTCGCAGTGGCCGATGCCCCGCGGCCTCGCCCGGCCCCGTCGTCCCGCCCTGCCTTCTCGCCCGCCCCGCTCGTCCCGCTCGCCGTGGCCGTGGCCGATGACCGCGGCCCCGTCGTCCCGCACCACATCCGGGAAGAAGAAGTTGGCGCCCGAGGCGGCGGTGGGCAAGAAGCAGCAGAATTGGTGAGAGGCTAGGGTTTGTCTCTGTCCAGGGAACTGCAGGTCGACCCCTTCTCTCCCTCCTTTCTCTTTTCTTGTTTGTCTGTAGGCTTGGGCTTGTAGGTTTTGTCTTCTCTGTTTGGAGATATTGTTGGATTCGGACTATATTCCAAAGATGGCCACTTTTCTGAGGCCTTTTGTGCTTCCTTCTTTGGAATCGATGGGAGAGAGAGAAGGGTTTAGCTAGGTTCCAAATATTGGGATATTTTGGATCTATGGTTTGACTAGGTTCCAAAAAATGGACTTTTGTTGTTGCCTTGTATATTATATTGTAAGGATCTGTTGCTTGCGTTTCTTTATGGGATCTAACGTGTGTGGATTGGTGGAGAATATACTAATGAACTTCAATTGGGTACGGCTAAAAATATCGATTTAAGAGAACTGTTATATGAAGTAACCACCCATTCCCATGGCCATATATACAATACAGGGAGCAACGTTAATCATGATGCATATGGCCTCATTTTAATTGAATTCTGAAAAAGCTTTGCCCTGTTTTCTGTGTTATAAACTGGGTTATGTTTACACTTAATAGGAATTGTTTTTGCCTTAAATATTGAAAGCTAGAGAAGTGGAGGTAAGTCTGCCACTTATTTCACTGGAGTACTAAAAGCTACTTGGTTGTTAAAGTGCAAGCACATCTTTATTGTCACCAGGTTATTGCTTGCAAGTAACCATTGCTTTTACGGTTTTAGGAGGTGTTGCAAAATCGATTTGTGTTGTTCTTTTATATGTTTTTCAGATTATTCTGTTCTGAAATATTGGTTTATTATTGCAATTTGTATCTCCTGTCAAAGTCCTGAATCGTCCAATGAAATTTATGTACAGTTTCGGAGCTTCATCCATTTTAGTAGGTAAAATTGGTGTGCAGACTGTTGAAAGCTTCATTTTGGTCCCTTAGATAGTTTATAGCTTTGTCACTGGAGGTAGGTTGTCACATAGTGGCTGCTGCTTGTGAAAATTATATACAGCCATGACTCCCTGACAAAATAGTCGCAGCTCACATGACTAGGATTAGCAAGCCTCGATCAAACATGTGCTACCTCCAGTTTCATGGCATGTCATTTCAGAACGATTGGCTTGCTTGCGCTCTTGTTGGTAGAGGCCTGGCACCAAAGATTATATTACTGTTTGCTTGTATTTTTGTTCTTGCTCAGCTGGATCGACTAGGAGATGGAATCATGTTTTTTTGTTACTTCTATGGATTCTGGTGGGGCCTATTTTCTTTTTGCGTGTTTCTTCTATGCCCTACAAGTGAGCTGTTGATTTGCTTGTTGGCGCTCCTCACATCATGTGGGGGAGATTTCCAGGTCTAGCTGATTCCAAAGAAGCGGTCCTTCTTTGTCTTTGTTGTTTTCCTGGTACTTCGTTGTCAAAGTGATACTTTCATATAGCTACATTTCAAAGAGTACATCTTGGTTGCTTTGCTTGGTATAAGAATTGGGTTCAGAGCACCTTCGGGTATAAGAATTTGTTTTCTAATTCTTGCTGGTCAGTCACAAAGCATTAATTTTTGTTTGCTTTACAATTTTTCAGGAGTGATGGGAAATGATGAGCTCCTACTTTTTTATGCCAGCTCTACGCTGTAGGTGAGCTGCGACCTTCTTCCCCATGTGTTCGTAATAATCAGTTAGCCTCCAGAGGGAATTGTGATTGTCGTTAGTATCTTTAGATATTGGCCATATTCGTCAGTACTCACCGTCTCTTTAGTTTTATTTGTTTTCCCAAGATGGATCTCTCGAGAGCACTGGCTGCCATGGAGTTTGCTTCCACAGTATCAACCTAAACTATGGGTGTGTCCATAAGTTTTGCACTAAAATTGATGTATTCAGTATTAAGGTCTTTCCTGACATACTGTGTCCAAGTTATTTGTAGAACACAGACCATTGGCTAGATTTGAGACATGCCTGTTTTATGTTTCTTTTATATGACGAACTCAAGTGTGAGGTAATTATAATACATTTGCATTGGTTTTCCTAAGCTGTTATATTAATTTTTCGACTTCAAGGCTTATAGACTAAGCAAATCCAAATGTAGAAATCCCATTCTGCCAAAATGTCTCCATGTTGCTTCTTTATAGCATGGTGGTATTATGTCCCTTGATGATTCTAAATTTCTATTATCTAACAAATTTTGCTTACCAGTTTTTGCCGCTCTGCTTTTAATGGCCAGGGTGAGTATAGCTAGATCAATAAATTAGGTACGGATGGTTCATTTTTTCCTTCCAAATTTATTCTGATAAGATATTTCATATTTCTTTGTTGGCATGGGCCCTATTTCTTGCATGTGTTTCTTTAATTACAAGCCTCTGGTTATGTCTGACCAAAACTAAACTCTTGCTATGAATTATCAATGACGGCAACATTCTCTGCAATTTTATAAATTCTTATACAGAGTCGGTGATCTATGATTCACTAGACCTCACTGTACTTTTCTATCTTCCCATTAATAGTTTGTACTCCCTCCATTCCATAATGTAATATGTTTCTGCAAGCTATGTTAGTTTGCAAATACGGCTTACATTGTGGGACGGAGGGATTACTTATTTGTTATTTAGACAAATGATATCTCTGTCACTAGAATACTATTATTTTTAGCTTTATCTTTCCCACTATCCTTCAATAGTATCAGAATCTGGAGCTGGAGATTTCAGGTTGCTTGGGCGTTACCAGTATGTACAGAATACTCTTAATAATGTGCTTTAGCCTGCTGCCTGTTAAACTGAAATAACAGTCCACTCTAAATGTTTGTAGTGCTGCACTTGCTCATTCCATTGTACAAGAGAAACTGCACACCTTTGGTATACTGGTTGTGTTCTTTGTGTAGTTGGATCGATCACAATTGCACTCCATGCTCCACAGGAGCGTGATATTGATTTTGTAAGGGAAGTTTGGGATCTTGCAACTGAGCCAGGTATTAACAACTGAAACATAGTGATGACAGTGCCATTATTAACTTGATTATATTTCACATGCTAGATGGATTTAATATTGTTTTCTCAGCTTTTCTTTCCTGTGCAACTATAGTTGTGGTGGCAGCCTTGGTTCTTATATATTTTGTTGTCCCTCAACATGGACAAACAAACATCATGGTGTACATTGGAGTCTGTTCTCTTCTAGGATCTCTCACTGTATGCGTTTTCCCAAACAGATGACTCTTGCCTATAGCATAATTCATCTTGAGATTTCTTTATGGGATTTTCACTGAATCCCATTTTCCATCTGATAGTGAGAATTTAACAGGTTATGAGTGTAAAGGCTCTCGGAATTGCATTGAAGTTAACATTCTCAGGAGTGAACCAACTATTTATCCTCAGACCTAGGCTTTTTCTCTATTTGTTGCAACCTGCGTAAGCACCCAGATAAACTTGCGCGATATGCGGAAACGTCTTACCCTCGTTGGAGGAGACGGCTTCGTGTTTATAGGCAGGGGCGCAATAACCCTGATGCGCATACAGAGAGGTTGAGATATTACAGGAGATTACAATCTTGAAAAGAAAGGGATAGAGATGGTTACAATAGATAGATATGAGAGCTAGCTACCAAGTCTATCTCTAAGCCGATCGTATATCTCCTTGAACAGCCGTGACAGGTGCAATAACCTGTTTAACACCCTCCCTTAATTACAACTTCATCAAGTTGAGATTATGTTTGAAGTCTTCAAAGCTTCTTGTAGGCAAAGGTTTTGTGAATCCATCTGCAATTTGATCTCTGGAATGCACAAACCTAATGTCAAGTTGCTTCTTGGCAACTCTTTCTCTTACAAAGTGAAAATCTATCTCAATATACTTGGTTCTTGCATGAAAGACAGGATTAGCAGATAGGTAAGTGGCACCAAGGTTATCACACCACAAACATGGAGCTTGATTACTTTTGACACCAAGTTCCTTCAACATGGATTGTACCCATATAATCTCAGCTGTAGCATTAGCCAATGCTTTGTACTCTGCTTCTGTACTGGATCTGGAAACAGTAGCTTGTTTTCTTGCACACCATGAAATCAAGTTAGAACCAAAGAATACTGCAAAACCACCAGTTGAGCGTCTATCATCTAGACATCCTGTCCAATCAGAATCTGAGAAGGCACTAATAAGTGTTGATGGTGACTTGCTAAAATTGAGACCAAGATTGAGAGTATTCTTGACATATCTAACTATACGTTTTGCAGCAGTCCAATGAACTGTAGTGGGTGCATGAAGAAACTGGCAAACTTTGTTAACAGCAAAAGATATATCTGGTCTAGTGAGTGTCAAGTATTGCAGTGCTCCTAATAGACTTCTGTACCTTGTGTTGTCATCTTGGTTTAAGGGTTGTCCTTCTGTAAGAGACAATTTTTCTGAGCTTGACAATGGAGTAGGTTAAGGTTTACAACCTTGCAGGCCAGCTTTCTTAACCAGATCTGTTGCATACTTTTCCTGAGAGAGATGAAGTCCATCATCATGTTTCTTTACCTCAATTCCTAAAAAGTAATGCAAGTTTCCAAGATCCTTGAGTGCAAATTCTGACCCAAGATCCTTCAAAAGTTCTGTTATTGCCTCATCTGAAGAGCTTGTGACAATAATGTCATCAACATATATGAGAACAAATATATGCGTGTTGTACTTGTTGTAAATGAACAATGAGGTGTCAGACTTAGAAGGAATAAAGCCAAGAGTTTGCATTTTGTGACTGAGATGAGAGTACCACGCTCTTGGAGCCTGCTTCAGTCCATATAATGACCTGTCAAGTTTGCACACATGAGAAGGTGCATTCTTGTTCACAAACCCAGGTGGTTGCTTCATGTACACTTCCTCTTCCAGAACACCATGGAGAAACGCGTTCTCTACATCTAGCTGTCTGAGACTCCAGCCCCTGGAAACAGCAATAGACAAAACCAGGCGAATGGTGGCAGCTTTTACAACCGGACTAAAGGTATCCTCATAGTCTATACCATAACGTTGTTTAAAGCCTTTTGCAACGAGTCTTGCCTTATAGCGATCAATAGTTCCATCAGATTTTCTTTTAATTCTGAATACCCACTTGCAGTAAATGAGGTTTTTACCTTGTTGTGGAGGAACCAAATGCCAAGTCTTATTTTTCTGTAATGCCATGTATTCTTCATCCATGGCCTTTTTCCATTTTTCATCACCAAGTGCCTCTTCAAGCGTGTGTGGCTCACCAGGTTCACCTGTGGAACAGACCAGCCCATATTTTGTTACGTGCTTATAATTAACAGGTTGGATTACCCCTTTTTGTAGTCGTGTGCGGTGTTGGGACGATGTTGCTGAAGCTTGTGCCACAGAAGATCCCGTGACATGCATCGGATCTGCTGTTCCAGTTGATCCCGAGGTGATTTTTGCCGCAGCGCCAGCCGGATCCACCTGAGCTTGATTTTCTATGGCAGCCGAACGAGTTCTGCATGGTGCAACATCCACAGAAGATCTGACCCTGCACACCTCATCATTGTCGCATGATGGCGCATCAGCACAAGGTTCCGCGCCTGTCCCCGCACCTGTCGAGCGGGCCGCTTCGCGCCGCTTGTAGCAAAGCGGCTGGACCGGGAACCGCGTCCCAGCGGGGCCACCCGAGGGCCGCCAGGTGTCGATGTTGGCGCCGCTCCCACCCGAGAGCCCGACCGCATCTGATGAGGGAGCCGGCGCAGATTCGGAGGCGGATCGCCCTGGCCCGCCTGGCGCGCCTGCAGGCGGTGATCCCGAAGACGATGCGCCTGACACATTTGACGGCATGGATCCCAGGGAGGATTTGTTCCCTGCGCCTGGACACATGCGATATGGCTGTGTTGGGGCGATTTCTTCATTATTTTGGCCCTGGTTTTTTTCTGCATGTTCTCTTGCATCATCACAAGGCTCATACATGGGATTAGTCAATAGTTGATCATCACAGTTATTACCCCTTGATCAAGGCCGGTGAGATGAGGAGATAAGAGAAGGATTTCTTTGCGAAGAAGGCTCCGGCGTTTGGGTGTAGATCAGAAAAAGGGAACTTTGTTTCGTCGAAGACCACATCACGAGATATATAGACACGACCAGTGACAACGTCAAGGCATTTAACACCTTTGTGTTGGGCACTGTACCCAAGAAATACACACTGTTTTGACCTAAACATAAGCTTCCTATTGTTATAAGGACGAATATTCGGCCAGCACGCACAGCCAAAGACGGGAAGGGATTTGTAGTCTGGCTTAGTGTTGAGAAGCCGTTCCATGGGAGTTTCGTTGTGTATGACATGACTAGGAAGCATGTTGATAATATGCACGGCGGTCAAAAAGGCTTCATCCCAAAACTTAAGGGGCATAGAAGCACCGGCTAGAAGAGCAAGACCAACTTCAACAATGTGGCGATGCTTGCGCTCAGCCGAACCATTTTGTTGGTGAGCGTGTGGACATGACACGTGGTGTGAAATGCCAAGAGTTTGGAAGAAGGAATTCAACTTTTCGTATTCCCCTCCCCAGTCCGATTGGACAGCAATGATCTTGCGATCAAACTTGCGTTCTACTAACGCTTGGAAATTCTGAAACACTTGGAAAACATCGGATCTTTTCTTAAGAAGATAAATCCAAGAGAATTTACTGTAGCCATCGATAAAACTAACATAATATGTGTGTCTACCAACAGAACTAGGGGCAGGGCCCCAAACATCTGAGAAGATTAATTGCAAAGGTTGAGTAGAAACACTAGTAGAGATAGGGTATGGCAATTGATGACATTTTGCTCTTTGGCAAGAATCACAAATAGTTTCAGCATTACGCTCTCCAACAAACGGAAGTTTATTCTTTCTAAGCAAACGTTCAACCAAAGAAAAAGAAGCATGTCCTAAGTGATCATGCCATCGTGTGGAAGATAATTTGATGGCACTGTAGACTTGTTTATTGAATCTTGAAAACTCCGAAAGCAACGGGTAAAGCCCTCGAACACATCTACCTCGATAGAGTACTTTCTTCGTGACCTGATCCTTGATCAAAAAGAAGAAAGGGTGAAACTCAAGGAAGACATGGTTATCAATGGCAATTTTATGGACAGAAAGAAGATTCTTATGAGCACTAGGGACATGCAAGATTTTTCTAAGGTGTATTTTGCGATGAGGGGTATGTATAACTGAATGACCAACATGACTGATCCTCATACCTGCACCGTCGGCGGTGTGAATCTGATCCTTGCCGTGGTATTTTTCACGGAGAGTCACTTTTTCCAGCTCTCCAGTGAGATGGTTGGTGGCGCCGCTGTCGAGGTACCAGTTGGTGTCGACGCCGTAGGAGCCATCTCCCGCCGCCGCGACCTTTTCATCATCTTGGGAGTCTTCCTCATCCTCGTCATAGCGGTACCAGCAGTCCCTGGCAGTATGACCAGGTTTGCCGCAAATCTGGCACCGCGGAGCATCGGGACGGGTCTTGCCCGAGCCACCACCGTGACGTCCTCTGTTGCCAGATCGGCCGCCTCCGCCGCCACTGGTGGGACGTGCACCTCCTGACCTCCCCTTGCCACGGGAAGGAGCGCGATAGCGAGAGCCACCGCCGCGCCCACGGGTAGCAACATTTGCTGAAGACTTGAAGCCACCACCGCCCGATCCGTGGAACTGCGCCATGCGCTGCTCAAAGTTGCTGAGCATGGAGAAGATTTCGTCGAGGGAGGCGGGTGTGACGCGCGCGTCGAGCGCCGAGATGAGGGGCTGATACTCCATATCCAGCCCATGCAAGATATACGAGATGAGCTCGTCATCCTGGATCGGTTTGCCGGCGGCGGCGAGCTCGTCCGCGAGGCCGCGCATGGAGGCGAAGTAGGCGGCGGCGTTCTGGTTGCCCTTCTGCGCGTTGATGAGGGAGGTGCGGATGTTGTTGACGCGGCTCAGCGACTGCGACGAGTACATACCCGCCAGCGTCGTCCAGAGTGCCTGCACCTTGGTGACCGTGGTCACCGTGACGAGCACCTCTTTGGAGAGGTTGCTTAGCAGATAACCGAGCACCTGCTGGTCCTCCTTGACCCAAATTGGGTGGAGAGGGTTGGGCTCGAAAGTCTCCTTGCCGTCCTTGTCCTTGGCGGCGAGAAGCTTGGCCGGCTCCGGCGAGGTGCCGTCAACATAGTTGAAGACACCGGCGCCACGCAACTGCGGTGTGATCTGTGTGCACCATAGCACGTAGTTCGTGCGGGAGAGTTTCTCAATGACCTGCCCATTGAGGCTAGGGTGAGATGCGCCGGAGGAGGAATACATGGTGTAGGGCACGATTGGAAATCGGGAGAAGCTAGATGGGAAGTAGGAAGGCTCTGATTACCATGTGCGAGATGCGAAAACGTCTTACCCTCGTTGGAGGAGACGGCTTCGTGTTTATAGGCAGGGACACAATAACCCTGATGCGCATACAGAGAGGTTGAGATATTACAAGAGATTACAATCTTGGAAAGAAAGGGATAGAGATGGTTACAATAGATAGATATGAGAGCTAACTACCAAGTCTATCTCTAAGACGATCGTATATCTCCTTGAACTGCCGTGACAGGTGCAATAACCTATTTAACAAAACTATCTAAACAAGGTAAATGTTTTAGTTTGCCATAGAGTTGTGCATTGGTGCATCAAGCTGGATAGGGAACTTGAGGGAGCAAAAGTGTTTTCTGTACAGCAGATTCAATGGTGCATTAACATGACAGTCATCCCATCACCCAAGAGAATATCGATGCCTATTTCTGGCATTTCTCCACACGATGACACATGCACATTTGGTGCCACCGGGGCACCACCTTAACTTTTGCCTATTAGTTGCTCCTAAGTGGCCTGGTAGAGGTTTACCTGAAAATAGCTCTCAAGAATCACGATGATAAGGGCATTTGAGCATATAGTGCCACTGAAATTGTAGTTTAGGAGTATTGGCTTTTTCTGAATGCAAGCCACATGACCATTGTAATTGGACCACTATAATATTTAATTGTGCATATTTATGGATGTTGAGGTGTGAAACACACCCTTCTGGTTTAGCGGTTGTTGTATATTTATTTTACAAGATTTAATTTAGAAAATATATCTCATAGCAATGCACTTATTTTAAATTTTGTGGCAGAAGATAAAAGCAAGACAAGGTTGACCTCACAATGCCCTCTGATTGAAATCATCACTATGAAAAGCTGCAAGCCTAGGTGGGCTCGACATTCGAAAGAAAAACCACCAGGTAGTCATATTGCTCGCTGTCTACATGCATACTTATTTAATCATCTTCGTTCAATTTCCACTTCGATGTATGAATGCAGTGATGGGGAACGTAGTAATTTCAAAAAAATTCCTACGCACACGCAAGATCATGGTGATGCATAGCAACGAGAGGGGAGAGTGTTGTCTATGTACCCTGGTAGACTGAAGCGGAAGCGTTGACGCAACGTAGAGGAAGTAGTCGTATGTCTTCCCGGTCCAACCGATCCAAGCACCGTTACTCCGGCACCTCCGAGTACTTGACACACGTACAGCTCGATGACGCACCCCGGGCTCCGATCCAGCAAAGCTTCGGGGAGGAGTTTCGTCAGCACGACGGCGTGGTGACGATCTTGATGTTTATCCGTCGTAGGGCTTCGCCTAAGCACCGCTACAATATGATCGAGGTGTAATATTGTGGAGGGGGGCACCGCACACGGCTAAGGAACGATCACGAAGATCAACTTGTTTGTTCTAGGGTGCCCCCTTGCCCCTGTATATAAAGGAGCCAAGGGGAGGGGGCGGCCGGCCAAGGAGGGGCGCGCCAGGGGGGAGTCCTACTCCCACCGGGAGTAGGACTCCCTTCTTTCCTTGTTGGACAAGGAGAAGGGGGAGAGAGGAGGAAGAGGGGAAGGAAAGGGGGGGGGCGCCGCCCCCCTTCCCTTGTCCTATTCAGACTAGGAAGGGGAGGGGCGCGCGGCCACCTCCTGCCTCCTTCTCTCTTCTCCCTCAAGGCCCATGTAGGCCCAATAACCCCCCGGGGGGTTCCGGTAACCCCCCGGTACTCCGGTAAAATGCCGATTTCACCCGGAACGATTCTGATGTCCAAATATAGGCTTCCAATATATCGATCTTTATGTCTCGACCATTTTGAGACTCCTCGTCATGTCCGTGATCACATCCGGGACTCCGAACAACCTTCGGTACATCAAAATACATAAACTCATAATGAAACTGTCATCGTAACTTTAAGCGTGCGGACCCTACGGTTCGAGAACAATGTAGACATGACCGAGACACGTCTCCGGTCAATAACCAATAGCGGGACCTGGATGCCCTTATTGGCTCCTACATATTCTATGAAGATCTTTATCGGTCAGACCGCATAACTACATACGTTGTTCCCTTTGTCATCGGTATGTTACTTGCCCGAGATTCGATCGTCGGTATCCAATACCTAGTTCAATCTCGTTACCGGCAAGTCTCTTTACTCGTTCCGTAATACATCATCTCACAACTAACACATTAGTTGCAATGCTTGCAAGGCTTATGTGATGTGTATTACCGAGAGGGCCCAGAGATACCTCTCCGACATTCGGAGTGACAAATCCTAATCTCGAAATATGCCAACTCAACATGTACCTTTGGAGACACCTATAGAGCTCCTTTATAATCATCCAGTTACGTTGTGACGTTTGGTAGCACACAAAGTGTTCCTCCGGCAAACGGGAGTTGCATAATCTCATAGTCATAGGAACATGTATAAGTCATGAAGAAAGCAATAGCAACATACTAAACGATCGGGTGCTAAGCTAATGGAATGGGTCATGTCAATCAGATCATTCAACTAATGATGTGATCCCGTTAATCAAATAACAACTCTTTGTCCATGGTTAGGAAACATAACCATCTTTGATTAACGAGCTAGTCAAGTAGAGGCATACTAGTGACACTCTGTTTGTCTATGTATTCACACATGTATTATGTTTCCGGTTAATACAATTCTAGCATGAATAATAAACATTTATCATGAAATAAGGAAATAAATAATAGCTTTATTATTGCCTCTAGGGCATATTTCCTTCAGTCTCCCACTTGCACTAGAGTCAATAATCTAGATCACATCACCATGTGATTAACATCGATAGTTCACATCAACATGTGATTAACACCCATAGTTCACATCGCCATGTGACCAACACCCAAAGGGTTTACTAGATTCAGTAATCTAGTTCACATCGCTTATGTGATTAACACCCAAAGAGTACTAAGGTGTGATCATGTTTTGCTTGTGAGAGAAGTTTAGTCAACGGGTCTGCCATATTCAGATCCATATGTATTTTGCAAATTTCTATGTCAACAATGCTCTGCATGGAGCTACTCTAGCTAATTGCTCCCACTTTCAATATGTATCCAGATTGAGACTTAGAGTCATCTGGATCAGTGTCAAAACTTGCATGAACGTAACCTTTTACGACGAACCTTTTGTCACCTCCGTAATCGAGAAACATATCCTTATTCCAATAAGGATAATTTTGACCGCTGTCCATTGATCTACTCCTAGATCACTATTGTACTCCCTCTCTTAACATAGTGTATGGTATACAATAGATCTGGTACACAGCATGGCATACTTTATAGAACCTATGACTGAGGCATAGGGAATGACTTTCATTCTCTTTCTATCTTCTACCGTGGTCGGGCTTTGAGTCTTACTCAACTTCACACCTTGTAACACGGGCAAGAAACTTTTTCTTTGACTGTTCCATTTTGAACTACTTCAAAATCTTGTCAAGGTATGTACTCATTGAAAAAACTTATCAAGCGTCTTGATCTATCTCTATAGATCTTGATACTCAATATGTAAGTAGTTTCACCGAGGTCTTTCTTTGAAAAACTCCTTTCAAACACTCCTTTATGCTTTGCAGAATAATTCTACATTATTTCCGATCAACAATATGTCATTCACATATACTTATCAGAAATGTTGTAGTGCTCCCACTCACTTTCTTGTAAATACAGGCTTCACCGCAAGTCTGTATAAAACTATATGCTTTGATCAACTTATCAAAGCGTATATTCCAACTCCGAGATGCTTGCACCAGTCCATAAATGGATCGCTTGAGCTTGCATATTTAGTTAGCACCTTTAGGATTGACAAAACCATCTTGTTGCATCACATACAACTCTTCTTTAATAAACCCATTAAGGAATGCAGTTTTGTTTATCCATTTGCCAGATTTCATAAAATGCGGCAATTGCTAACATGATTCGGATATACTTAAGCATAGATACGAGTGAGAAACTCTCATCGTAGTCAACACCTTGAACTTGTCGAAAACCTTTTGCGACAATTCTAGCTTTGTAGATAGTAACACTACTATCCGTGTCTGTCTTCCTCTTGAAGATCCATTTATTATCAATGGCTTGCCGATCCTCGGGCAAGTTCACCAAAGTCCACACTTTGTTCTCATACATGGATCCTATCTCAGATTTCATGGCCTCAAGCCATTTATCGGAATCTGGGCTCATCATCGCTTCCTCATAGTTCGTAGGTTTGTCATGGTCAAGTAACATGACCTCTAGAATAGGATTACCGTACCACTCTGGTGCGGATCTCACTCTAGTTTACCTACGAGATTCGGTAGTAACTTGATCTGAAGTTACATGATCATCATCATTAGTTTCCTCACTAATTGGTGTAGTAGTCACAGGAACAGATTTCTGTGATGAACTATTTTCCAATAAGGGAGAAGGTACAATTACCTTATCAAGTTTTCTACTTTCCTCCCACTCACTTCTTTCGAGAGAAACTCCTTCTCTAGAAAGTATCCATTCTCAGCAACGAATGTCTTGCCTTTGGATATGTGATAGAAGGTGTACCCAACTGTCTCCTTTGGGTATCCTATGAAGACATATTTCTCCGATTTGAGTTTGAGCTTATCGAGATGAAACTTTTTCACATAAGCATCGCAACTCCAAGCTTTAGGAAACGAAAGCTTAGGTTTCTTGCCAAACCATAGTTCACATGGTGTCGTCTCAACGGATTTAGATGGTGCCCTATTTAACGTGAATGCAGCTGTCTCTAATGCATAACCCCAAAACGATAGTGGTAGATCGGTAAGAGACATCATAGATCGCACTATATCTAATAAAGTATGGTTATGACGTTCGGACACACCACTACACTATGGTGTTCCAGGTGGCGTGAGTAGTGAAACTATTTCACGTTGTTTTAATTGAAGGCCAAACTCGTAACTCAAATATTTTACCTCTGCGATCATATCGTAGAAACTTTTATTTTCTTGTCATGATGATTTTCCACTTCACTCTGAAATTCTTTGAACTGTTCAAATGTTTCAAACTTATGTTTCATCAAGTAGATATCCCCATATCTGCTCAAATCATCTGTGAAGGTCAGAAAATAATGATACCTGATGCAAGCCTTAATATTCATCGGACCACATATATCATTATGTATGATTTCCAACAAATCTGTTGCTTGCTCCATTGTTCCGGAGAACGGCGTTTTAGTCATCTTGCCCAAGAGACATGGTTCGCAAGCATCAAGTGATTCATAATCAAGTGATTCCAAAATCCCATCAGCATGGAGTTTCTTCATGCGCTTTACACCAATATGACCTAAACGGCAGTGCCACAAACAAGTTGCACTATCATTATTAACTTTGCATCTTTTGGCTTCAATATTATGAATATGTGTATCATTACAATCGAGATCCAACAAACCATTTTCGTTGGTGTGTATGACAATAGAAGGTTTTATTCATGTAAACAGAACAACAATTGTTCTCTAACTTAAATGAATAACCGTATTGCAATAAACATGATCAAATCATATTTATGCTCAATGCAAACACCAAATAACACTTATTTAGGTTCAACATTAATCCCGAAAGTATAAGGAGTGTGCGATGATGATCATATCAATCTTGGAACCACTTCCAATACACATCGTCACTTCTCCCTTAACTAGTCTTTGTTTATTCTGCAACTCTCATTTCGAGTTACTAATCTTAGCAACTGAACTAGTACCAAATACTGAGGGGTTGCTATGAACACTAGTAAAGTACACATCAATAACATGTATATCAAATATACCTTTGTTTACTTTGCCATCCTTTCTTATCCACCAAATACTTGGGGTAGTTCCGCTTCCAGTGACCAATCCCTTTGCAGTAGAAGCACTTTGTCTCAGGCTTAGGACCAGACTTGGGTTTCTTCACTTGAGAAGCAACTTGCTTGCCGTTCTTCTTGAAGTTCCCCTTCTTCCTTTTGCCCTTTTCTTGAAACTAGTGGTCTTGTCTACCATCAACACTTGATGTTTTTCTTGATTTCTACCTTCGTTGATTTTAGCATCACGAAGAGCTTGGGAATAGTTTCCGTTATCCCTTGCATACTATAGTTCATCACGAAGTTCTACTAACTTGGTGATGGTGACTAGAGAATTCTGTCAATCACTATCTTATTTGGAAGATTAACTCCCACTTGATTCAAGAGATTGTAGTACCCAGACAATCTGAGTACATGCTCACTGCTTGAGCGATTCTCCTCCATCTTGTAGCTATAGAACTTGTTGGAGACTTCATATCTCTTAACTCGGGTATTTGCTTGAAATATTAACTTCAACTCCTGGAACATCTCATATGGTCCATGACGTTCAAAACGTCTTTGAAGTCCCGATTCTAAGCCGTTAAGCATGGTGCACTAAACTATCAAGTAGTCATCATATTGAGCTAGCCAAACGTTCATAACGTCTGCATCTGCTCCTGCAATAGGTCTGTCACCTAGCGGTGCATCAAGGACATAATTTTTCTATGCAGCAATGAGGATAAACCTCATATCACGGATCCAATCCGCATCATTGCTACTAACATCTTTCAACATAGTTTTTCTCTAGGAACATATCAAAACAAACATAGGGAAGCAACAACGCGAGTTATTGATCTACAACATAGATATGCTAATACTACCAGGACTAAGTTCATGATAAATTTAAGTTCAATTAATCATATTACTTAAGAATTCCCACTTAGATATACATCCCTCTAATCCTCTAAGTGATCACGTGATCCAAATCAACTAAACCATAACCGATCATCACGTGAAATGGATTAGTTTTCAATGGTGAACATCATTATGTTGATCATATCTACTATATGATTCACGCTCGACCTTTCGGTCTCCGTGTTCCGAGGCCATATCTGCATATGCTAGGCTCGTCAAGTTTAACCTGAGTATTCTGCGTGTGCAAAACTGGCTTGCACCTGTTGTAGATGGACGTAGAGCTTATCACACCCGATCATCACGTGGTGTCTGGGCACGACGAACTTTGGCAACGGTGCATACTCAGGGAGAACACTTCTTGATAATTTAGTGAGAGATCATCTTATAATGCTACCGTCAATCAAAGCAAGATAAGATGCATAAAAGATAAACATCACATGCAATCAATATAAGTGATATGATATGGCCATCATCATGTTGTGCTTGTGATCTCCATCTCCGAAGCACCGTCATGATCACCATCGTCACCGGCGCGACACCTTGATCTCCATCGTAGCATCGTTGTCGTCTCACCAATCTTATGCTTCTACGACTATCGCTACCACTTAGTGATAAAGTAAAGCATTACAAGGCGATTGCATTGCATACAATAAAGCGACAACCATATGGCTCCTGCCAGTTGCCGATAACTCAGTTACAAAACATGATCATCTCATACAATAAAATTTAGCATCATGTCTTGACCATATCACATCACAACATGCCCTGCAAAAACAAGTTAGACGTCCTCTACTTTGTTTGTTGCAAGTTTTACGTGGCTGCTATGGGCTTAAGCAAGAACCAATCTTACCTACGCATCAAAACCACAACGATAGTTTGTCAAGTTGATGCCGTTTTAACCTTCGCAAGGACCGGGCGTAGCCACACTCGGTTCAACTAAAGTTGGAGAAACTGACACCCGCCAGCCACCTGTGTGCAAAGCACGGCGGTAGAACCAGTCTCGCGTAAGCGTACGCGTAATGTCGGTCCGGGCCGCTTCATCCAACAATACCGCCGAACCAAAGTATGACATGCTGGTAGGCAGTATGACTTATATCGCCCACAACTCACTTGTGTTCTACTCGTGCATATAACATCAAACCATAAAACCTAGGCTCTGATACCACTGATGGGGAACGTAGTAATTTCAAAAAAAATTCTATGAACACGCAAGATCATGGTGATGCATAGCAACGAGAGGGGAGAGTGTTGTCTACTTACCCTTGTAGACCGAAGCGGAAGTGTTGATGCAACGTAGAGGAAGTAGTCGTACGTCTTCCCGGTCCAACCGATCCAAGCACCGTTACTCCGGCACCTCCGAGTTCTTGACACACGTATAGCTTGATGACGCACCCCGGGCTCCGATCCAGCAAAGCTTCGGGGAGGATTTTCGTCAGCACGACGGCGTGGTGACGATCTTGATGTTTATCCGCCGCAGGGCTTTGCCTAAGCACCGCTACAATATGATCGAGGTGTAATATCGTGGAGGGGGGCACCGCACACGGCTAAGGAACGATCACGAAGATCAACTTGTTTGTTCTAGGGTGCCCCCTTGCCCCCATATATAAAGGAGCCAAGGGGAGGGGGCGGCCGGCCAAGGAGGGGCGCGCCAGGGGGGAGTCCTACTCCCATCGGGAGTAGGACTCCCTTCTTTCCTTGTTGGAGAAGGAGAAGGGGGGAAAGAGGAGGAAGAGGGGAAGGAAAGGGGGGGGCGCCGCCCCCCTTCCCTTGTCCTATTCGGACTAGGAAGGGGAGGGGCGCGCGGCCACCTCCTGCCTCCTTCTCTCTTCTCCCTCAAGGCCCATGTAGGCCCAATAACCCCTCGGGGGGTTCCGGTAACCCCCCGGTACTCCGGTAAAATGCCGATTTCACCCGGAACGATTCTGATGTCCAAATATAGGCTTCCAATATATCGATCTGTATGTCTCGACCATTTCGAGACTCCTCGTCATGTCCGTGATCACATCCGGGACTCCGAACAACCTTCGGTACATCAAAATACATAAACTCATAATGAAACTGTCATCGTAACTTTAAGCGTGCGGACCCTACGGTTCGAGAACAATGTAGACATGACTGAGACACGTCTCCGGTCAATAACCAATAGCGGGACCTGGATGCCCATATTGGCTCCTACATATTCTACGAAGCTCTTTATCGGTCAGACCGCATAACTACATACGTTGTTCCCTTTGTCATCGGTATGTTACTTGCCCGAGATTCGATCGTCGGTATCCAATACCTAGTTCAATCTCGTTACCAGCAAGTCTCTTTACTCGTTCCATAATACATCATCTCACAACTAACACATTAGTTGCAAGGCTTGCAAAGCTTATGTGATGTGTATTACCGAGAGGGCCCAGAGATACCTCTCCGACATTCGGAGTGACAAATCCTAATCTCGAAATACGCCAACCCAACATGTACCTTTGGAGACACCTGTAGAGCTCCTTTATAATCACCCAGTTACGTTGTGACGTTTGGTAGCACACAAAGTGTTCCTCCGACAAACGGGAGTTGCATAATCTCATAGTCATAGGAACATGTATAAGTCATGAAGAAAGCAATAGCAACATACTAAACGATCGGGTGCTAAGCTAATGAAATGGGTCATGTCAATCAGATCATTCAACTAATGATGTGATCATGTTAATCAAATAACAACTCTTTGTCCATGGTTAGGAAACATAACCATCTTTGATTAACAAGCTAGTCAAGTAGAGGCATACTAGTGACACTCTGTTTGTCTATGTATTCACACATGTATTAGGTTTCCGGTTAATACAATTCTAGCATGAATAATAAACATTTATCATGAAATAAGGAAATAAATAATAACTTTATTGTTGCCTCTAGGGCATATTTCCTTCATGCAGAGTATGTTTGATTCATGACCAACAGATAATGCTAAACCTTACATTGTCATACTTATAGCACTAGTAGAAAAAGGGTCAAACGTGAAGCACATTAGTGCCAGTTTGAATTTGAGCCGGCACTAATGGTACCATTAGTGCCAGTTCGAACGGCTATGCATTAATGCCGGTTCGTGTTGAACCTTTAGTACCGGTTCGTGCCACGAACCGGTACTAAAGGGGTGATGGCAGGCTGGCATCAGGCCGGGGCCCCACGATCACCTTTAGTACCGGTTCGTGTCACAAACCGGTACTAAAGGGCTAACCTTTAGTACCGGTTTGTGCCACGAACCGGTACTAAAGGGGTCTGGCCTATAGTACCGGTTTGTGACACAAACCGGCACTATAGGGCAATTTTCAAACTCTACCCCCCCCCCTCGTGTGTCGCCATTTCAGTTCTGAAAAAATCAAAAGAAAATGATAAAAACTTCAAAAAATAAAATCCTTCGAGAGGTAGTTATATTACTACATCTACTAGTTAGGAAAATTTGAAAACTTAAATTTGGACATGTTTTGCAAAAAGTGTAGGGAAAATGTAAAACGGCTATAACTTTTGCATACGATGTCAGAAAAAACGTATAATATATCAAAAAATTCAGCACGAAAATCCGCATCCGATGGAGACCGCCTACGGCTTGTTTGCAATTTTTTAGAATCCTCAAATTCCAAAAGGAAAAAAGATATGGTCAAATTTAAGTTTTTTTAAAATTTTTTTAATTTTTTTTGTTAAATCTGGTCAAACTAGTTATTCAAGAAGTATTAATGTTACTACATAATTATTCAAGAATATTAGTGTTACTAAATAATTATTTCAATTTTTTAAATTTTGGTCAAATCTGGTCAAACTATGGTCAAAGTTATTCAAGAAATATTAGTGTTACTAAATAATTACTATTTTTTTAGAATAATAGTTTCAAACTCAAACAGTGAAATGTGTGATTTCATGCTCAAGCTAAACTCCTGAGAGTTAATAGGATTGGCATCTTACTATTGTCAGGAAAACAACAAGTGCAGACTTGGAAACGAAGGAGAATAGAACCTGAAAGTTAAGCGTGCTTGGGCTGGAATAGTGAGAGGGATGGGTGACCGGTCGGGAAGTTAGATGATTTGGAATGAGTGATCCACACTTGAGCAGTTAAGAGAGGTGATTAGAGACTAAATCACCAAATAATTCAGAAAAATTAAAAATCAAAAAAAAATCCAAAATTTTCAAAAAAAATTCAAAAAAGAAACCTTTAGTACCGGTTGGTGGGCGCGAGCTCACGCCACGTGGTGGCACTTTAGCGCCGGTTCGTGCCGAACCGGTACTAAAGGGGGGGGGGGGCTTTAGTGCCCACCAATTAGTGCCGGTTATGGAACCGGCACTAAAGGCCCTTACGAACCGGTTTTAAAGCTCCGTTTTCTACTAGTGTAGTGACAGTCAGTGCATTCACTAGAGGAGATTCATGGTTGCAGTATCTGATTTTATTGGTCTGTTCTAACTTTAGAATGAGATCAACTAGAGGATTGCATCCATGGTTGCAATACTAATTTATATTGATTTGATTTTATATATTATGAACTTCAATTTCTTTATATGCCAAAACAAAATCATCATTTTCGAAACGTTTGTCAGTGTTAAATAATTAGGCATATAATAAGATGAGATCCCTCTACTTCCATTCATCACAATTTTGTGCCTAAGGAAAATCTTGGAGGATATCTATATATAGTAGGCCTATTATGTTTTCTGGGTGCCATGTAGAATACTAAGATAAAATAATTTTAATTTTATCTTTTATATTCTTTTATGTTAAAGAGGCTACAGTGTATGCAGATCACTGAATATTATCCAAAGTGATTCTCCTTCATATAGACCAAACTATTTTCTCGCTATCCATGAGACACTATTTGAATAGTTTTCGTAACACGATATTTCCTTTAGCAGATCCATGTGTCGCAGCATGCAAGCAAATCAAATGAAGGAGTGGAAGTTATATATCAAGCAAATCGGATGAAGGCGGGACAAAGTTATATATCTAACAGCCAACCATGTAGTTTACTATGCAGTATGAAAAACAGTGTAGAAAAGTTATCTGGGACTAATACTATGGCCTGATTTTGGTTTTTATCATACCAAACCTTGCTTAGGTATTTCATGTCACATTGTATAACAAATGCGCCCATGGCATGTAGATAGGGGCAACTTTTAGATATATTTCCATCCTGAGATATATTGAGTAATATCAGATGTTAATCAAAAAAGAGTTATATTAGAGGTTTGATCATTGAACTTTTTCCGATTAATTCCTTGATACATTTCCATCCTGATGTAGTCTCTACATTTCCATCCTTACACACACACACGTGGAAGTTGGGGTTCGGCAAGTAGCACCACTTTGATTAAGTTGTCCTATTACATGTGCTAAACTTGCTTTCCTATTAATGCATCATGCAGTTTGATCTTGCCTTCCTACTAATGCATCATATGGTTTAATCTTTCACTGCTTGGCCATATTGATTGGATCGGCACCCTTGCACCAAGGCGCGTTCCCGATCTAGTTATGAAGATTGTAAAAAAAAAGTGGCAGCCAGCGAGCTAGCACATGTCCTGAACGATGAGGCTCTCTTGATTATTTAAAGATTGATTTGATTAAGTCGATTTAGCGCTTCACCCGAGCACGGCAGTGTGCATGCCCACTCAGAGCATCTCGAGCCGTTGGCCCCCCAGGAGGGGCTAAAAATCGCCCCCTGGGGGCGCACCGGCGCTAAACCGCGCACTGGGGGCATGATGCCCCCCAGTCGCAGCGCCCACATTTTTTTGAAAAAGTCAGTGCAAACACGGCTCAAATTTAATGCAAACATTGGCGAGTTCGTTCAAAGTTAAACATATTTTACAAAAAAAGAAAAAAAAACTAGTACGGGATGCCCCTGCCGTCTCCATCGCCGCACCTCGCCGCTCCCCGCCGCCCGCCTTTATAGTTCTACATGCCGAGGAGGCGGTAGAAGCGCGTGTAGTCGCCGCCGTCGTCGGCGGCGGCAGCGGCGGCGGCGGCGTCCCCGCCTCCGCCGCTGCCGTCCCTGCTGCATCCCTTCCCCGGTTGGCGCGGCGGGTTGGACGGTCCGGGGGCGTCATCGTCGTCGTCGCTGTCGAGGACGATGATGCCGTGCTCGTCCTCGCGCCCACGCTTGCGGGCGGCGATCTCCTCCAGGGCCCGGCACTGCCGGACCATCTCGTCGCGGAGGTAGTCATCCCGCGCCCACTGCAGGGCGTCCTCATCGGAAAAGCCGCGCGGGGCTATCTCCTCGTACTCTGCGGGGACGCCGGGCTCCGGCTTGGGCTCAACGAGGACGAAGCGGCCGGTGGGGGGGCGGAGTCGCCGATGCGGACGCCGGAGTTGCGGGTACGCGCGCTGACAGGCGTGTCCTGGGGCTCCGGCTTGACGGGGCGGAGGCAGGGAGAGCCCGACGAGCGGCCGGGCGAGGAGGAGGACGCCCCGGGCCGCTCCATGCGCTTCGGCGTCCAGGAGCTTCCACGACGGCATGAGAAGGATGGGGGAGCGGGGTACTCGAGGCGCGACGTGTTGCCGCCCTCGATGTACTCGAGGACGGCCTCCAACGTGCGACCGGGCACGCCCCACCACCGGTGACAGCCCTCGGAGTTGAGCCTGCTGGAGGGCACGACGCCGTTGGTGACCTCGAGCTGCTCGGCGTAACGGCGGCGGAAGTAGGGCTCCCAGAGCGAGCTGTCGGGGACGTTTCGTGGCCCCTCCCTCGCCGCCCGCGGCAAGGACGCGCGGATACGTGTGATCTCCGCACGCCTCGCCGCCCTGGTGGGTGGCGGTGGCACCGGCACACCGCCGGCGCTGATCCTCCAAGCCCCGGGCACCCGCATGTTCGGCGGGACCGGGTACTCGGCCTCGAAAAGGAGGCGAGCCTCGTCCTCGTGAAGATGGCGGCGCCCGAAGCCATTCGCTGCCGTGCCATCGCCTGGAAAGCGCTCGGCCATTCTTCTCAACTGGAGACGGCGAGAAGAGGAAGGGGGAGAAATGGGCGCGTCGGCGTGGAGTATCTGTGCATGTCTCCGGCGCGCTGGCGGTCAGCTTATATAGGCGGAGACGCCGCGTGGTAGGCTTGGTCGGCGCGTTACGCGTGGCGTGATGGCGTGACGGCCGAGGGGACGCGCGTCGCCCGGCCTTCACTGCGCCGCCCGTGAGGCATCAATGGAGGCTGACCGGCGCGGCAGCACGCACAGTTTTGACATTGATTCGCCACGGGAAACGAGGCGATAAGGACGACGAAGCGGCGAGAAGAGAGTCGAGTCACTGACGCGGCTGGCCCGCGGCTCTTCGCGCCAAAAACGATTCGCCCAGCGCCCCCGAGCGACCCCAACGCGCCAGGTTCGGGTTGGGTCCGCCGGCGCCAATTTCGGCCCGAGCCGGCGAAAACTGAGCCCTTAGGGGCGCGACTGCGCCATTGTTTTGGCGCCGGCAACCGAAAAATTGCCTGGGGGGCCTTCTTGGGAGCACGGCTGGAGATGCTCTCACCTGCTGGTTGTTGCTGCCGTGCCTCCCTGCGTCGTGCCGATGCCGGCGGCCACCGGTCCTCGGCCGCGCCTTTGTTTTTGCGAACGATCGGTACTGTCTCAGGCCAACTTTTTTTAAGGATCTCTCAGGCCATTAATTAGCGATCAGATTACTACTGTCTTTTTTAAGGATGTCTAATTTTTTTAGGGGTAAAAGCCAAATTTATTCAACACCAAACTAAACATGGAGGCCGGGATATCGGATAGTATATTTCTTTTAGGGGTATTAGATTACTACTTGTGGCCGGCGTGCGGTGCTATCCGCGCCTTAGGGACGAGACTTGCCTGCTCCCCTCGCATGCGCCCATCCGTACTTCCGCGTACGTGGTTTAATTTGATTGGAACAAAATACGGCCCGGCCCCATCCTCTTAAAATCAGAAGGGGAGATGTTTAGATTAGAAAGAAAAAAAAAACAGTCATAAGATGAAGTGAAATCACGGATGGAAGCACGAAGCAAGAGCAGGAGCATAGCGGCCTAGCTGCTGCTGATGTGCTTCTTAATGTGGGTCTAGGGTATATCAGAAAAGTCTGTCGAGGTGGTAGATAAAATTGTTTAAGTGTAGTGGTGTGAGGTAAGTTCATTATGTGAACCAGAGGTGAGATTGAGCATCACTAGAGCGCACACGCAAAACAACCGAACGTTGCATCCGAAGATCACAACACATGCAACCAAATGCCATGCTCGTGTTCATGCTCTCGTGCACAGTGCCTGAGCCTTTGTGGCAATCAAACACGATGCACAACATGGTACAAAGCTCGTATTTCTTCAACCAGGCTCCAATGGGCTTGAGCCAAGCACCCACGGAATGCAAAAATGTCGTGGTTATCCAAATAGGCCCTGGGAGCTAGGGGAATATCCTTTTGGTTATTCAAATGCGTAACACGCCCACTGGCACGTGGGCCCCCAAATCCGGAGCGTTTCCGAAACCGCACCGCCCCAAAACCCGCCACACACCAAACGAAACGAACGGCACCCACGAACGTGTGCGCGACCCGGAACCGCCGGCCCGGTTTACTCCCGGGTTCCCGTTCTATTTTCCACCTTCCCTCCACTCCCACCTTCCCCGCTCCCCTTCTCCTCCTCGCCCGCGTCCCGCCCATGGAGTCATCCGCCGCGGGCGGCGACCCGCGCCCGTCGCCGTCCGGGGGCGCCACCCCTCCGCCCCAGCCGCCCCCGCCCCCGCCCAGCGGCTGGCTAGCGGGCCTCGTCTCCGGCGCCGGCCGGCTCCTCGCCTCCGTGCTCGGCCCCTCCCCCTCCTCCTCCCCGCGCGGCTCCGGCCCCGCCGCGTCGGGCGGGTCCGCCGCCTCCTCCCCGACCTCGCTCCGGCATCCCCGCGCGCGCGGCGAGGGCCTCCACGGCGGCGCCGGCGCTGGTATGCGAACCCTCCCTCCTCCTCGAATTACGAATTCCGTGTTGCCGCCTTCCGCGCCGCGGTTCCCGTACGGCATTGATTTCCGCCGAATTTTCCGCGTGACCCGATGCTTGGGCCGGTTATTCGCCGTGATACCGCAGGCATTGCTGCGAGCGAAATGGTTGATTTCGCGTTTACAGTCATCAATCTCTCGAACGATGAGTTCGCCGAGCGTTCCGGATAGGAATTACAGGACGGGGAATCTGATGCTTCGCGCTTCCATACTTCATATAGCGGCAAATGTTTGATTCCTCGGCTGTTTCGGCCATGCTAGTGCATTTTCCAACCCTGTTCGAGTGTCTTCCATGGCGAATCCCCCTCCTCAAATTACGAATTCCGAGTTGCCGCCCTCGGGGCCGTGGACGCCGTGCCGCTTCAATTTCCGTCCAAAATTTCTGCGTAGCTCGATGTTTGGTCTAGTCTCCGTCGTGATCTCACAGAAATCCCTACGAAATAGGAGTGAAACCAAATGATTTCACATTTCCTATCCTTAATCTCTTGCACGGTAAGTTCGTGTAGCAGTTCACACCAGGGATTATAGAATGGGGAATCTGATGCTTCGTGCTTCCATGTTTCATATATGCGGTGACGTAAATGTTCGATTGCTCAGTTGTTTCGCCTTTCGGTCGTGCTAGTGCATTTTCAACTCCGTTTGCGATGCTCCCTGATAAAAGTCAATCAGTGTTCACTATTATAAAAAATGGCATCGGGTCGTGAGCTTAAGTGCACTGGCACTAAGTCACTAATTAACTGGTTTAGAAGACCAGTTTATGTATAACCCATAGATTCCTGTGCTAACCTTTCATTTGCACGCATGTATTTTTTGAAGTCCTTTCAGTGTTTGCCAATAATAGGTTCTGAAAGGTCATGTCAGTGTTCATAGCTCTAATCCAAAATACTACTGCATAATGTTGAAGCCATCAAATGTCATCTGTCTCATAGTTTTGAAGCCTCTTAGTTTTCCCATATTTATTGCATAATCTTCTAGCATTCTGTTCTCAATTTTGACAAATTTTGAAAAATGTGATTGAAAAGAGATTTCCCAAATGAGTTAGCACCCACTTTTTTTCTCCATCCTTTACTATTTTCAGAAGATACACCTCACTTTCCGCTTTGGTACCTAGTACTTTCTCAGCTCTGTTCAGTATATTTTTGCACTTGCATGTTTTGTGTTTATTCCATAAGAATTTCATGCAAATTCCTAAGTACTATTGACCTATTGTGTTCGGTCCGTGCTAGTTTTTCCCCCTGTAAATAAAGTGTTCTCCAACTTAGTTGGCATTGCAGGATGGGAAATCTGATGGTTCATGTTTTTTTTAGGGAATAGATGGTTCGTGCTTCGATACTTAATAGAGGAAAATATTTGATTCCTCAGTTGTTTTGGCCATGCTAGTGCATTTTCCAACCCTGTTCGAGTGTCTTCTATGGCGAACCCCACTCCTCAAATTACGAATTCCAAGTTGGCGCCCTCAGGGCCATGGATGCCGTGCCGCATCAATTTCTGTCCAAAATTTCTGCGTAGCTCAGTGTTTGGACCAGTTTCCGTCATAATCTCGCAGAAATCACAACCAAACATGAGTGAAACCAAACGAGTTCTCATTTCCAGTCATTAATGTGTTACACGATAAGTTCGTGGAGCGGTCCACACTAGGGATTACAGAACGGGAAATCTGATTCTCCACGCTTCCATGTTTCATATCTGTGTAGAAGGAAATGTTCGATCATTCAGTCGTTTTGCCTTTCGGCCATGCTAGTTGCGTTTCAACTCTGTTCGCAATGCTCCCTAATAAAAGTCAATCAGTGTTCACTAATATAAAAACTGGCATTGGGACGTGAACTTTAGTGCACCGACACTAAGTCACTAATTAACTAGTAGTTTAGAAGACCAGTTTATGCATAACCCATATATCCCTGTGCTAAGCGTTTATTTGGATGCCTGCATATTTGGAGGCCTTTCATTGTTTACCAATAATAATAAGTTGGTCCTGAAAGGCCATACTCATCCAAAATACTACTGCAGAATGTTGAAGCCATCAAATGTCATCATCTGTCGCATAGTTTTGAAGCCTCTTAGTTTCCGCATATTATTGCATAATCTTCTAGCATTCTGACAGAATTTAAAAAATGTGATTTAAAAGAGAATTACCTAAATGAGTTAGCATTCAGAGTTTTTCTCCATTATTTTCTATTTTCTGAAGATACACCTTATTTCCCCCCTTTGGTGCTTATTACTTTCTCAGCTCTGAACAACATATTTTCGCACTTGCATCTTTTGTGTTTATTCCATAAGATTTTCAGGCAAATTCCCAAGTACTCTGTGCTAGTTATTTTTCCTGTAAATAAAGTGTTCTCTAACTTAGTTGGCATTATATTCAGCAACTCATGTGAATACATTATTTGATGTGCCTACCTGGCGATTTCTTGTATTTCACAGATTTTGATGATTCTGTGCGTGTCCCATCGAAAAACAATCAGTTAAACCAGGTATCCCACAACCCTTGTAATTTTTATCTTACCAATTACAGTCCCATTATTTTCTGAACAACCATTTATCACTTCTAGGAGTGATTCCTCAGTTATCTAAGGACTTTCCATTGCGTCATTTTTTGTTGTTGCTTTTTCTAGAGTGAGGAGACTGACCTGAAAGGCTATACGCAGGGATCCCTAGCAATTGTCTCAGAAATTGAGCCGAAAGATGCCATAATGCAGTTGCTTATGCAGGAAACCTACTCAAGGTATTATATATCTCTTGTTTACTTCCATTGATGTCCACCTGGAAAGTACTGTTTAATTTGCATTTTGCCTTGTGGTGCCAGCATACGGCTATTCTTATTTCTGAATATATATTTAAACATGGGGCTTTGTTTGTACTTTGTTTCACACTGATGAAACAAAATGAAGTGCAGTCTTTCTTTTATTTTAGTTAATGCACTCTTGTTTGGTTTGACCGTTGTGAATTGACCATGCAACCCTAGCGCCCTTGTTTGAAGAATGGAATGGGTTGGTGCATCACTAGCTCGTCCTTCATAAGCATAAGTGAGGGATTAGGTCACCCCACCAATTTTGAGGGATCACCCAACGATGAATGAGGTGATTCCTCATCCGAACTGTCCCAGTGTGTTTCCAGAGTACCTCTTTTCTCCTGTCTTGGCATTCGTGTAAACAATAGATCTAAGACTACCTGTGCCTAGCTCTCAAAACTTGTATGTATACTGATTACACATACACAATGTGTAGTTCTGTACACCATTAATAATGCTTCAGGGCAAGCAATTAGCGCATGAAACATTATTTACATACACATATTGTATATTTCATTTTGGGAAGTGGTGATGAACATCAGGATACATGTTGGATTGTGATGTACAATTGAATTGGTGTTAATTTTTTCCTTAGTTTCATAATTATCTTGTGTACTTGCCTATCCATAGGCTTGTAAATAACTATTTGTCTCATCAATGCATCAACGCACAAAGCTTTTGTGTTTTCTCAGAAAAAATGATTTTCTAACTATTTTGAAAGTTGCTGAAATGTTTACCCTCAAGAATTGGTTATGCTATGTTAAACTGTTAGTCCAGCCTGCATCCTGTGATAATAGCAACCAAAAGTTGTGACTGGAAACTCCTTTATCGTATAACATATACCTCTATTCTGGACAAACTAATGTCTGTTCATTGCTGAAGATTTAAACTACACTACTGATAGAAATCCTTAATTTTAATGTTAGGTCTGAGTGCAGTACACTAATAAAGATAATTCAAGAGCGGGTTGTGGATCCAGATTCAGGTGGAATTGCTGATGGTGAGATTGCTCTTCCGATCAGTTGGAAGGCTGACAACCAACCAACCCTTGGATATTCTTCATTTAGTCCAAATGTGTCCTTGCCTTCAACATCAAACTTTCGAATCCATGGCCATGGTTTTGATAATAGTGCTGCTGCCGACACAGTTCCAATGTTAACTCCTGCCAATCGTAGCCTTTTCAACGATAAAGCTGACAATATTCAGCCTGTGAGTGCTCTTTGCTTGTAGGGAAATTAATTTGTCATGTGTATGGTATCTCAACTCTCAAGCCCATTCGGTTATATGCCACCCCTGTTTGTCTAAGGGAACACTGCACTGCAGGCTTTCAAACGAAGGTACTCTGTTGTGTGGGATATTCCCGAGGACCTTCGAAGAGTCAGGACAAAGGCTGATGGAAATCCGATACACATCACAAAATTTAAGAAAGTTGATGTTGTTAGAAATCGTCCAGGTATAGATTACAAAAGAGCTTCTGCAATTCCTTGAGAAGTGCCATTAAGCTTTTGTATTACTAATCATTTACAGTTACCTGTGTACATATTTCTTCATCGGTTACAATTTATTACAAAAGTTTCAATTCTGATAATATGTGTTTGAAGTTTTTTCAGGAGAAGGCAATAAACTGTTGTCAGATGTTCCCCTTCTTGGGGCAAACAACTTAGCGCATTCTAACATTGTCTCGAAAGTTGAAAGAGCTAATGAAAAATTGGATGTCCCTAGCAAACCTCCGGCAGTGCCAAATAAGGTACTAGAACCCCTCTAAACAATTGATTTTCTTGGGTGTCTTTCTTTTGTATCAGTCAAATAACAAATGTAGTAATGTGTGCTGACATGAATGGTAATGTCTACCTTTATCATAGGATCTGAAGAACGGCTTTCCTTTGAAGTTGGAACCTTTGGATGGTCTTAGTTCGTTTGAGCAGAAGATGATGGACTTGTCACACCAAAAGCATAAGGGTTTGTGAACTTTGATTTGCTATGTCTGCTGATTAGTAATGAGCCTAACATCTGATGCTGTTGGTTGCTGTTGCGCAGATGCTGCATATGATGACTCAGATTCTGTCTCAAAATTAATGTTCATGGGGGATATTGAGGCCACACCTAGGTATGCCATATTGCACCTCACCTATTTCATTATTGTGGTGACTGTTCTTTGTCATTAAAACTTGGTATTTTCATCTAGACCGTTCTATTATTTGTTGGATCGAAATTTATGCTTGCAGTTGCTATCATGCAAAGTTGTCAGCTGATACGGTGCTTATTAGGATAGCCAGATTTCATCACCATTTTTTTTTTACTGTATCAGCAATTCAGCAATGCCTCATTCGTAAGGAGCCACCTCCATTTTTTGAACTGCAATTTCTGCCATTAGCTCCCGTTTGGTATATGTGATGTTAAGAGGTCACCAGGGGAAGTAAGCTAATATTATTGTCCATTTCAGCTTGCAGCTACAAAACGGCTCCAAGAACCGCAGAAGAAAGCAATCCAACTCTCCGAGGACCACTCCGAGAGCCGCAGATTCGCCTGCCATGGGCACACGCCGCAGACTCGGCGACGCCACGGTCAAAGCAGAGGTCAACCTGCTAGAGCAAACCACGCCGATAACGATGGACAAGCAAGATCCAGACTGTGTCCCAGAGAGGAGGCCTGCTGGGAGGCTGAGGAAGGCCAAGTGACTTGTCCTGGATCCTGTTCATGGTATACTTCTGCAAACTAGCTTCACGCGGGACGAGGACCTTGTTACCGTTGATCCTGACTGTGCATATTTCTCGTTACCATTCAGGCTTGGAATCGCCTCTGAAGGTGGATGGTGGCAAGAAATATGCAGTATGGGACGATGATGAACTGACAGGGCACAGGCCACAACACTGCCATGGAATTTCAGTGTTTACTCCTGTAGAGACGTATGCCTGCTGGACATGGGTTATTTAGGTGTTTAGAGGGAGAAGGGAAAGGACAACATGCCTGCCATGTCACTAGTAGTATAACCAGGTGGTTTTTAGTCGACTAAAATGTGCTAGTACATGCATCATGGCATAGGCTGCACTGACTGTAAATCATCGGAATTCAGTTCCCTGTTTCTTGTGTGAAAAACTCTTTTGGTTCAGTTGTTTCCTGACACGGTCTCATATGCTGTTTTTAGCTTGGGTTTGCTCTGTCAGTTGATACTGATAGAGTAAAGACCATCTCTTGACGCGCCCGTAGTAGTTCAGACTCAGACCAAGTGGTGGCGATCAGGCGCAGGTAGGTAGACAGATATTCCGAGCGAAACGGCAGGCGGGAGGACGTCGCTGCTGGCAGAGTGGCCGTGGCAGATGCCGTTCGTGTCATCGTCATCCTTTGCTGCCAATCCCCGTCCACCCGCTGCCGCCACCGTATCCCCAAAACCCCATCTCCCCTGACTGACACACTCCCATCCGTACGGCTGCTTCCCGAGCTCGCCGCAGCCAATTGCGGCGCCGGCGATGGAGGCCACCGGCCGCGGGGTGTTCCCGAACAAGCCCACCCTCCCGCCGGGCCCCAAGAAGCGGGCGCCCCCGTCCCAGCAGACGCTCCTCCCGGCCTCCCCGCCGCCGCAGGCCCCCTCCTCGCTCCCGCTCGACTCCTTCCTCCTCCACCTCACCGCCGCGCCGGCCCCGGCCCCGTCCCCCGTCCCGCGCCGGACCCACCAGCAGGCGCCGCACCACCAACACCACCACCCGACCCCGACCCCGTCGAGCTCCTTCCTCTCCCCGGCCGCGCAGGCGCTGGTGCTCGAGCTCTCCGCCACGCCGCTCCCGGCCCTCCCGGCCTTCCTCGCCTCACGCCGCGACGACCTCCTCCGCGCCGCCGACCTGCCGTCCCTCCTCAAGGCGCTCGAGCTCTCCGGCCACTGGGAGTGGGCGCTGGCGCTCCTCCGCTGGGCGCGCGCCGAGGGGGCCGCCGAGGGCGCCGCGCCGCTCGAGATGGTCGTGCGGGCCCTCGGCCGCGAGGGCCGCCACGACGCCGTCTGCGCGCTGCTCGACGAAATGCCGCTCCCGCCCGGCGCCCGGCTCGACGTCCGCGCCTACACCACCGTGCTCCACGCGCTCTCCCGCGAGGGCCGCTACGACCGCGCGCTCCGGCTCTTCGACGAGCTCCGGCGCGAGGGCGTGGCGCCCACCCGCGTCACCTACAACGTCGTGCTCGACGTCTACGGCCGCATGGGCCGCTCCTGGCCGCGCGTCGTCGCGCTGCTCGACGAGATGAGGGCCGCGGGGGTCGAGCCCGACGGGTTCACCGCCAGCACCGTCATCGCCGCCGCGGGCCGGGACGGCCTCGTCGACGAGGCCGTCGCCTTCTTCGAGGACCTCAAGGCCCGCGGCCACACCCCGTGCGTCGTCACCTACAATGCCCTCCTGCAGGTCTTTGGCAAGGCCGGGAACTACACGGAGGCTCTGCGAGTGATCAAGGAGATGGAAGACGCCGGCTGCAAGCCTGATGCCGTCACCTACAATGAGCTTGCTGGGTCATATGCCAGGGCTGGATTCTACCAGGAGGCTGCCAAATGTCTCGACACGATGATCGGCAAGGGGTTGCTGCCCAACACGTTCACCTACAACACCATAATGACGGCGTACGGGAATGCCGGGAAGGTGGACGAGGCGCTCGCCCTGTTCGACCGGATGAAGAAGAATGGGTTCGTCCCATACACAAACACCTACAATCTTGTCCTCGGCATGCTGGGGAAGAAATCAAGGTTCCCGGCGATGCTAGAGATGCTCGGGGAGATGTCGAGGAGCGGATGCACGCCGAACCGGGTGACATGGAACACGCTGCTGGCGGTCTGCGGGAAGCGAGGCATGGAGAGCTATGTCACTCGGGTGCTCGAGGGGATGAAGTCCTGCAGGGTTGAGCTGTGCCGAGACACCTACAACACACTGATATGTGCTTATGGCCGGTGTGGTTCAAGGGCCAACGCATTCAAGATGTATGATGAAATGACCGCCGCCGGCTTCGCCCCTTGCCTCACCACATACAATGCGTTGCTGAACGTGCTGTCTCGCCAAGGGGATTGGACCGCTGCGTGTTCCATCGTAAGCAAGATGAAGAGCGAGGGTTTCAAGCCAAACGACATGTCATACTCGCTGCTGCTCCAGTGCCACGCAAAGGGGGGCAATGCCGCGGGGATCGAGGCCATCGAGAGGGAAGTCTACCAAGGTACCATCTTCCCGAGCTGGGTCATCTTGAGAACACTTGTGATCGCCAACTTCAAGTGTCGGCGGCTGGATGGGATCGAGAGGGCGTTCCAGGAGGTGAAGGCCCGGGGCCACAAGCCGGACCTCGTCATCCTCAACTCCATGTTGTCAATATATGCGAAGAACGGAATGTACAGCAAGGCGATGGAGATGTTTGAGTCGATCGAGCAGTCCGGGCTGAGCCCGGACCTGATCACCTACAACAGCCTGATGGACATGTATGCCAAGAGCAACGAGCCCTGGGAGGCCGAGAAGATCCTGAAGCGGCTCAGGACCTCCCAGTCCCAGCAGCAGCAGCAGCTCAAACCCGACGTGGTGTCTTACAACACGGTCATCAACGGGTTCTGCAAGGAGGGGCTGATCAAGGAGGCCCAGAGGGTGCTGTCGGACATGATCGCCGACGGCGTGGCCCCCTGCGTGATCACCTACCACACGCTGGTCGGAGGGTACGCGAGCCGGGAGATGTTCGCGGAGGCGAGGGAGGTGGTTGGGTACATGATCCAGCGCAAGCTGAGGCCCATGGAGCTGACCTACAAGCGGGTGGTGGACAGCTACTGCAGAGCCAAGCGGTACGAGGAGGCCCACGGCTTCCTCGCCGTGGTCGCGGAGACCGACCCGAAATCCGACCAGAAGCTGCTGGGCACGCTCGCCGCCCGCATAGAGAGCGCCCAGTTCGGGAGATGAGATGATGGTGACCAAGGTGCTTGTTCATAGAGCTGTGTTGTTGCGTGTTCTGTGGCAGATATGTCGGGTGATTGCCAAGTTTTGACAGGGGAGCGTAGCATATTTACTTGTGAAGAAGATGAGATAGTGCCGCACAATGGCACAGAACAGAACTAGTTTTCCTCGCATTCTTACAAAGTTATTATGAAAGTCGCATTCGGCTGTACAGTTGTTAGCCTATGGCAAGAGTCTGAATTTTGAGGTGCTTTGGATGTATCATTTGGCTTTGCAGAATATACATAAGCAGCAAGGTGGTGCCGCTCCCAAATTCTATTACCACTGTAAATTTTTATAAGATCGTTTATAGTCTATATATGACAGTGTCAAAAAACGCCTTACCTTACTTCTCAGTTGCGGAAGCCTGAACGCAACCTATGCAGTAGCTGTGTCTGTCTGACCCGTCCGTGGAATCTTTGGGGAGCTCAAACTCTGTCAAGCCACTCACTTGGCTACACACTTGCACACCGTCAGGTGTGTCACCTGGCTGTGTGTTTGGCACAGATAGTTCTGGGTGATTTCCGGGTTTTGACAGGGAGCGTAGCGTATTTAGCTGTGGAGGCAGTGCTGCAAAAAATGTCTGAATTGCTCCAGGTGATGTATCCTTTGATTTGGAGCCGGTTTCTGAAGTCCAGAGCATCCTCAGCTGCTGAAGCCTGAAGTCAAACTGTGCAGTAGGAGTAGTCAATCCTGCTTTCCGTTTACGGCCCCTCCCTCCGTGCGTAATCTTTGGCTACACACATTCGGTGTCAGGTCACACTTGTACGCCAGTACTTGGACAGTTCCTCGGTGCTCTTGCCCACACTATGCTACCCTACTCTTCTCTGCCCCGTGGTCACGTGCAGAGCCGGCGCTCTTGAGGCAGTGCTGGCCGACGATCGCCCCGGCCGTTCTACCCGTCGTAGTCCTCCATGGATCTCGTTTTCCCGCGCTCGCCTGTCGACCATCTATCGCTGGTAGTACTTCCTCCGTCCTGTACAAGCTGTCGCTCAAGCAGATGCATCGGAGATTCGGAGGAAGTAGTAGTGGTACTTGTAGGACAGCATCCAAGACAGGCCACGAGGGAGGAAAGGAGTCCACCGCACTGTTGTCGCGCGGCGGCCGACGGCGACGCGAGGGCGTTCTCGCTGCCTCCGCGGCTCCGGCTGGACCGCCGGTCTCCGTCGCACGGCCTGGGCCGGTGTCGGGTCACTCGCTCGCTCGGCTGCGCACTTGTGCTACTGCGCTGGTTGGACGGTTGCTCGGTGCTCTTGTCCAGTATGCTACGCTACTCTACTCTACTACTCTGCCCGTGTTCACGTGCAGAGCGGAGCCGACGGTGCCGGTGAGTCCGCCGGAGGGGCTGGAGGCCGACCGCGCCGGCCAGTGGCAGGGCCTCGCAGCTTTCTCCTTCTTCCGTGGGCCTCGCCGCTCTGACCTGTGGCTCAGGGTTCTCGCTCTTGCCCACACTCGTGGCCGGTGCACGGCTCCTTGGCGTAACCGGCGATGCCACCTCTTTTGTGGTGCTCGTCTCGTCCCTTTGAGCTGACAGAGCTAGCTAGCGTACCTTGTCAGCTTAGCTGGACGTGACGTGCAAATGGACCTGTGATGTGGTACGTTTTTTTTACTGTGATTGTCAAACTGACATGAGCTACTTGGAATTAAGCGGGAAGGGAGTTTAACTGAGGAAGCATTTGAGGCTGCGGCTTCTTGTGTGGTTTGGTCACGGGCTCACGGCAGCCACCGTAGCCACTAGCCGGTGAGCATCCAAAGGTTCCATTTCGACCTGCAAGGCCCGCGAGGATCCAAAGGAGTCCACTGTTCCCACACGCGACCCGCTACGCGACGGCGGCAGGAACCGCCTTCTCGTCGCTTCCACGGCTCCCGGCCGGCCGGTCACCGTCCCACCGCCTCTCCATCCATCCATCCATCCATCAACCCATCCCTGCTGACTTCGATCACATCTAGCACCTTCGCAATGGGAGCGGAAGCCTTGCCTTCAAACTTGAAAACAATTTTTTTTTTGCGGGAAACTTGAAAGCAAATTTGACAGCAAGACACAGGCCAAAAGACAGTAAAAGAAATGTAATATGCCTGCCGTGGATTTTTCTTCTTCTTATATACTCCCTCCCTCCGTTATTTTTTTTACTTTGTATGCTAGGTTTGTCCTGGGTCAAACTTTCGAAAGCTTGGCCAAATTTATAGAAGGAATACGAATATTTACGATATCAAATTTAATACCATTATATCCATTGTGGAATATATTTCCATATTGCATTCATTTGATATTGTGAGAAAGGCTTGGGGTCTTAGGCCGTCTCCAACTGGACTAATTCGGCCCCTCATTTGTCCACGGACATGCCTAGACAGTGTCCGGGCTGTCCGCATTGAATCTCATTTGTCCTTGCACGCCAATCATGTTTCTTAATTTATTTGGTCACATGCATATGATTGATATGCATGAAGAGAGAGAAGAAAGAATAAAGCAAGAGATAAAGTGGTATGGGGTGGACTGCATGAACACCCTCATATTGTCTCACATAAGGGATGTGTGTGAGGGTTTGCAGATAGTCTAGACATATGGGGACAATTAGAGGGTCCTCTCTCATGTCCAGATTGTCATCTTA
>NC_041392.1:696054283-696078526 GCF_002162155.2 Triticum dicoccoides | reverse complement strand
TCTACTAGTTAACACCACAAGTTGGTGGCCTAACCAGCCTGGGTTTGAGCTTGACCACCTCACATTAAAACTTGAGCATAACTCCTCCTACGCTCACCTGTTGATGTTATTAAGTTTGGTCAAATTTTACTAAAATTTACTTATGACAAACCTAATATACCAAATAAAAAGAAATGAAGGGAATACAAGGGACGAAGAGAAGGAATGTTTACAATGATTTCTTTATCCCATGAGTAGCAAACTTGTGCGTTGATGTGATTTGGTCGAAAAGCCATACCCACTGAACCTCGCCACATGGGCTACGACATATGATTTGCTATGGTACTAGAAGGGAATGCACGCTTTGTCGCGCCCTTGCTCCCTGTCGCTTTTTCTAATAGAAACTCAACACAAGATAACACTAATGTTTTTTCTTAAGACCCCGTTGGAGGGAAAGTGAAAATGTTGGGAAACATAGTAGAAAACAAAAACAAACCCTATGAATCAACTCCTAAGATCACTATGAAGATGCACATGAGATTGGATCAGATCATTACTAACTAGAGTGCGGCGGAAGTAGAGTTGGTGTGGATTGTTGGTCCACGACTAGGTTATATTCCTCTTAGCCATGAGAATTTATCCCTCGAACTGATCTATAGATCGAGCACCGAAAGTACAGTGCATCTGTCGGTATCCACACATACGGAAGTAGTGGTTCAACAGAGCTTCACCGTCTCGAATGAAAGATCCACCGAGAAAACTAGAGAGATGAGAATGGGTCGCAGAGGCAATGAGGGAAGGGGAATTCGTGGCTTGTGTGTTTTGGTGTGCCCCTACCACCTATATATAGGTGGAGGCCCAAGAGGTTTGCCGACCTAGGGAGGAGGAGTTCTCCCTGGACTGGCCACTCCAGTAGTCCCCATCTAGGAGGATCCCTCCCCAAGCAGCCTTGGTCCATATGAACTCTTTGGTCCAACCGCTTTGGGCCCTTGGTGGCACCTGAAGGAAATATGCCCTAGAGGCAATAAAAAAGTTGTTATTTATATTTCCTTATATCATGATAAATGTTTATTATTCATGCTAGAATTGTATTAACCGGAAACTTAGTACATATGTGAATACATAGACTAACATAGTGTCCCTAGTATGCCTCTACTTGACTAGCTCGTTAATCAAAGATGGTTAAGTTTCCTAGCCATGGACATGTGTTGTCATTTAATGAACGGGATCACATCATTAGAGAATGATGTGATGGACAAGACCCATCCGTTAGCTTAGCACTATGATCGTTTAGTTTATTGCTATTGCTTTCTTCATGACTTATACATGTTCCTATGACTATGAGATTATGCAACTCCCGAATACCGGAGGAAACTTAGTGTGCTATCAAACGTCACAACGTAACTAGGCGATTATAAAGATGCTCTACAGGTGTCTCCGATGGTGTTTGTTGAGTTGGCATAGATCAAGATTAGGATTTTTCACTCTGTGTATCGGAGAGGTATCTCTGGGCCCTCTCGGTAATGCACATCGTTATGAGCCTTGCAAGAAATGTGACTAATGAGTTAGTCACGGAATGATGCATTATGGAACGAGTAAAGAGACTTGCCAGTAATGAGATTGAACTAGGTATGATGATACCGACAATCGAATCTCGGGCAAGTAACATACCGATGACAAAGGGAACAACGTATGTTGTTATGCGGTTTGAGCAATAAAGATCTTCGTAGAATATGTAGGAGCCAATATGAGCATCCAGTTTCCTCTATTGGTTATTGACCGGAGATGTGTCTCGGTCATGTCTACATAGTTCTCGAACCTGTAGGGTCCGCACGCTTAACGTTCGATGACGATTTGTATTATGAGTTATGTCATTTGATGTACCGAAGTTTGTTCGGAGTCCCGGATGAGATCACGGACATGACGAGGAGTCTTGAAATGGCCGAGACATAAAGATCGATATATTGAAAGGTTATATTCGAACACCGGAATGGTTCCGAAGTCTTTCAGGTATTTTCTAGAGTACCGAGAGGTTACCGGAACCCCCCCCCCCCCGAGGGGGGGGGGTTAATGGGCCTTCATGGGCCCTAGTGGAAGAGAGGAGGCAGCGGCCAGGTGGAGGCGCACCCCCCAAGCCCAAACCGAATTGGACTAGGGTTGGGGGGCGGCCCCCTTTCCTTCTCTCCTCCTCCTCTTTCCCCCTTCTCCTTGTGGGAATAGGAAAGGGGGGGCCGAATCCTACTTGGACCGGGAGTCCAAGTAGGACTTCCCCCCTTGGTGCGCCACACGTATGGCCGGCCTCCTCTCCTCCCTTTATATACGTGGGAGGGGGGCACCCCAAAGGCACAAGAGACAATCTCTTAGCCGTGTGCGGTGCCCCCCTACACAGTTTTCCACCTCGGTCATATTGTCGTAGTGCTTAGGCGAAGCCCTGCATCGGTAACTTCATCATCACCGTCACCACGCGGTCGTGCCGACGAAACTCTCCCTTGGCCTCAACTGGATCAAGAGTTCGAGGGACGTCACCGAGCTAAACGTGTGCAGATCGCGGAGGTGCCGTGCGTTCGGTACTTGGATCGATTGGATCGCGAAGACGTTCGACTACATTAACCGCGTTACTAAACGCTTCCACTTTCGGTCTATGAGGGTACGTAGACACACTCTCCCCCGCTCGTTGCTATGCATCTCCTAGATAGATCTTGCGTGATTGTTGGAATTTTTTTGAAATACTGCGTTCCCCAACAGTGGCATCCGACCAAGGTCTATGCATAGATGTTATATGCACGAGTAGAACACAAAGAGTTGTGGGCGATAATAGTCATACTGCTTACCAGCATGTCATACTTTGATTCAGCGGTATTGTTGGATGAAGCGGCCCAGACCGACATTACATGACCGCGTTCATGAGACTGGTTCTACCGACGTGCTTCACACACAGGTGGCTACTGGGTGTCTGTTTCTCCAACTTTAGTTGAATAGAGTGTGACTAGGCCCGGTCCTTGTTGAAGGTTAAACATCACACTTGATGAAAATTCGTTGTGGTTTTTGATGTGTAGGTAAGAACGGTTCTTGCTAAGCCCGTAGCAGCCACGTAAAACTTGCAACAACAAAGTAGAGTACGTCTAACTTGTTTTTGCAGGGCATATTGTGATGTGATATGGTCAATACATGATTATATAAATTGTTATATGAGATGATCATGTTTTGTAACAGTTATCGGCAACTGGCAGGAGCCATATGGTCGTCGCTTTATTGTATGAAATGCAATCGCCATGTAATTGCTTTACTTTATCACTAAGCGGTAGTGATAGTCGTAGAAGCAATAGTTGTCAAGACGACAATGATGCTACGATGGAGATCAAGGTGTCACGCCGGTGATGATGGTGATCATGACGGTGCTTTGGGGATGGAGATCAAAGGCACAAGATGATGATGGCCATATCATATCACTTATATTGATTGCATGTGATGTTTATCCTTTATGCATCTTATTTTGCTTACTATGGTGGTAGCATTATAAGATGATCTCTCACTAAATTTCAAGGTATAAGTGTTCTCCCTGAGTATGCACCGTTGCTACAGTTTGTCGTGCCGAGACACCACGTGATGATCAGGTTTGATAAGCTCTACGTTCACACACAACGGGTGCAAGCCAGTTTTGCACAAGCAGAATACTCAGGTTAAATTTGACGAGCCTAGCGTATGCAGATATGGCCTCGGAACACTGAGACCGAAAGATCGAGCGTGAATCATATAGTAGATATGATCAACATAGTGATGTTCACCATTGAAAACTTGTCCATCTCACGTGATGATCGGACATGGTTTAGTTGATATGGATCACATGATAATTTAGATGACTAGAGGGATATCTATCTAAGTGGGAGTTCTTAAGTAATATGATTAATTAAACTTTAATTTATCATGAACTTAGTACCTGATAGTATTTTGCATGTCTATGTTCTTGTAGATAAATGGACTGTGCTACTTTTCCTTTGAATTTTAATGCGTTCCTAGAGAGAGCTAAGTTGAAAGATGATGGTAGCAACTACACGGACTGGGTCCATAACTTGAGGATTATCCTCATTGCTGCACAGAAGAATTATGTCCTGAAAGCACCGCTAGGTGCAAAGCCCACTGCAGGAGCTACTCCAGATGTTATGAACGTCTGGCAGAGCAAAGTTGATGACTACTCAATAGTTCAGTGTGCCATGATTTACGACTTAGAATCAGGACTTCAACGATGTTTTGAACGTCATGGAGCATATGAGATGTTCCAGGAGTTGAAGTTGATATTTCAAGCAAATGCCCGAATTGAGAGATATGAAGTCTCCAATAAGTTCTATAGCTGCAAGATGGAGAAGAATAGTTCTGTCAGTGAACATATACTCAGAATGTCCGGGTACCACAACCACTTGACTCAACTGAGAGTTAATCTTCCTGATGATAGTGCCATTGATAGAGTTCTTCAATCACTGCCACCAAGCTACAAAAGCTTCGTGATGAACTATAATATGCAAGGGATGGATAAGACAATTCCCGAGCTCTTCGCAATGCTAAAGGCTGCGGAGGGTAGAAATCAAGAAGGAGCATCAAGTGTTGATGGTCAATGAGGGAGTCCTGGATTAGGGGGTCTCCGGACAGCCGGACTATATCCTTTGGCCGGACTGTTGGATTATGAAGATACAAGATTAAAGACCTCGTCCCGTGTCCGGATGGGACTTTCCTTGGCGTGGAAGGAAAGCTAGGCAATACGGATTTGTATATCTCCTCCCTTGTAACCGACCTTGTGTAACCCTATCCCCCTCCGGTGTCTATATAAACCGGAGGTTTTAGTCCGTAGGACAACATACAATCATACCATAGGCTAGGTTCTAGGGTTTAGCCTCTATGATCTCGTGGTAGATCAACTCTTGTACTACTCATATCATCAAGAACAATCAGGCAGGACGTAGGGCATTACATCCATCAAGAGGGCCCAAACCTGGGTAAACATCGTGTCCCCTGCCTCCTGTTACCATCCGCCTTAGACGCACAGTTCGGGACCCCCTACCCAAGATCCGCCGGTTTTCACACCGACATTGGTGCTTTCATTGAGAGTTCCACTGTGTCGTCACCGTAAGGCTTGATGGCTCCTTCAATCGTTAATAGCGATGCGGTCCAGGGTGAGGTTTTCCTCCCCGGGCAGATCTGATGTCTACTACACAACCTTCTTCTTGTAGACGTTGTTGGGCCTCCAAGTGCAGAGGTTTGTAGGACAGTAGCAAATTTCCCTCAAGTGGATGACCTAAGGTTTATCAATCCGTAGGAGGCGTAGGATGAAGATGGTCTCTCTCAAGCAACCCTGCAACCAAATAACAAAGAGTCTCTTGTGTCCCCAACACACCCAATACAATGGTAAATTGTATAGGCGCACTAGTTCGGCGAAGAGATGGTGATACAAGTGCAATGTGGAAAGTAGATAATAGTTTTTGTAATCTGAAAATATAAAAAAAGCAAGGTAACTAATGATAAAAGTGAGCATAAACGGTATTGCAATGATAGGAAACAAGGCCTAGGGTTCATACTTTCGCTCAAGTCCTCTCAACAATAATAACATAATTGGATCACATAACTATCCCTCAACATGCAACAAAGAGTCACTCCAAAGTCACTAATAGTGGAGAACAAACGAAGAGATTATGGTAGGGTACGAAACCACCTCAAAGTTATTCCTTCCAATCAATCCGTTGGGCTATTCCTATAAGTGTCACAAACAACCCTAGAGTTCGTACTAGAATAACACCTTAAGACACAAATCTATCAAAACCCTAATGTCACCTAGATACTCCAATGTCATCTCAAGTATCTGCGAGTATGATTATACGATATGCATCACACAATCTCAGATTCATCTATTCAACCAACACATAGAACCTCAAAGAGTGCCCCAAAGTTTCTACCGGAGAATCACGACGAAAACGTGTGCCAACCCCTATGCATAGGTTCATGGGCGGAACCCGCAAGTTGATCACCAAAACATACATCAAGTGAATCACGTGATATCCCATTGTCACCACAGATACGCACGGCAAGACATACATCAAGTGTTCTCAAATCTTTAAAGACTCAATCCGATAAGATAACTTCAAAGGGGAAACTCAATCCATTACAAGAGAGAGAGGGGGAGGAGAAACATCATAGGATCCAAATATAATAGCAAAGCTCACGATACATCAAGATCGTATCACCTCAAGAACACGAGAGAGAGAGAGAGAGAGAGAGAGAGAGAGAGAGAGATCAAACACATAGCTACTGGTACGTACCCTCAGCCCCGAGGGAGAAATACTCCCTCCTCGTCATGGAGAGCACCGGGATGATGAAGATGGCCACCGGAGAGGGATTGCCCCCTCTGGCAGGGTGTCGGAACGGGTCTAGATTGGCTTTCGGTGGCTATAGAGGCTTCTGGCGGCGGAACTCCCGATCTATTGTGCTCCCCGATCGTTTTAGGGTATATGAAGATATATAGGCGGAAGAAGTACATCAGGGGAGCCACGAGGGGCCCACGAGGGTGGAGGGTGCGCCGAGGGGGGGTGGGCGCGCCCCCCTGCCTCGTGGCTTCCTCGTTGCTTCCCTTACGTGGACTCCAAGTCTCCCGGGTTGCTTTCCTTCCAAAAATAAGTTCCGTGAAGTTTCAGGTCAATTGGACTCCGTTTGATTTTCCTTTTCTGCGATACTCTAAAACAAGGAAAAACAGAAAGTGGCACTGGGCTCTAGGTTAATAGGTTAGTCCCAAAAATCATATAAAATAGCATATAAATGCATATAAAACATCCAAGGTTCATAATATAATAGCATGGAACAAACAAAAAATATAGATACGTTGGAGACGTATCAGCATCCCCAAGCTTAATTCCTACTCGTCCTCGAGTAGGTAAATGATAAAAACAGAATTTTTGATGTGGAATGCTACCTAACATATTCATCATGTATTTCTCTTTATTGTAGCAACAATATTCAGATCCATAAGATTCAAGACAAAAGTTTAATATTGACATAAAAATAATAATACTTCAATCATACTAACAAAGCAATCATGTCTTCTCAAAATAACATGGCCAAAGAAAGCTATCCCTACAAAATCATATAGTCTGGCTATGCTCCATCTTCACCACACAACATATTTAAATCATGCACAACCCCGATGACAAGCCAGACAATTGTTTCATACTTTTGATGTTCTCAAACCTTTTCAATCTTCACGCAATACATGAGCGTGTGCCATGTACATAGCACTATAGGTGGAATAGAATGGTGGTTGTGGAGAAGACAAAAAGGAGAAGATAGTCTCACATCAACTAGGCGTGTCAACGGGCTATGGAGATGCCCATTAATAGATATCAATGTGAGTGAGTAGGGATTGTCATGCAACGGATGCACTAGATCTATAAATGTATGAAAGCTCAACAAAAGAAACTAGTGGGTGTGCATCCAACTCGCTTGCTCACGAAGACCTAGGGCATTTTGAGGAAGCCCATCATTGGAATATACAAGCCAAGTTCTATATGAAAATTTCCCACTAGTATATGAAAGTGACAAAACAAGAGACTCTCTATCATGAAGATCATGGTGCTACTTTGAAGCACAAGTGTGGTAAAAGGATAGTAGCATTGCCCCTTCTCTCTTTTTCTCTCATTTATTTTTTTATTTTTTTATTTGGGCCTTTTCTCTTTTTTATGGCCTCTTTTCTCTTTTTTTATTTGGGCTTCTTTGGCCTCTTTTATTTTTTTATTTTTTTCCGGAGTCTCATCCCGACTTGTGGGGTAATCATAGTCTCCATCATCTTTTCCTCACTGGGACAATGCTCTAATAATGATGATCATCACATTTTTATTTACTTACAACTCAAGAATTACAACTCGATACTTAGAACAAGATATGACTCTATATGAATGCCTCCGGCGATGTACCGGGATGTGCAATGATGCATGAGTGACATGTATGAAAGAATTATGAACGATGGCTTTGCCACAAATACAATGTCAACTGCATGATCATGCAAAGCAATATGACAATGATGGAGCGTGTCATAATAAACGGAACGATGGAAGGTTGCATGGCAATATATCTCGGAATGGCTATGGAAATGCCATGATAGGTAGGTATGGTGGTTGTTTTGAGGAAGGTATATGATGGGTTTATGGTACCGCGAAAGTTGCGCGGTACTAGAGAGGCTAGGAATGGTGGAAGGGTGAGAGTGCATATAATCCATGGACTCAACATTAGTCATAAAGAACTCACATACTTATTGCAAAAATCTATTAGTTATTAAAACAAAGTACTATGTGCATGCTCCTAGGGGGATAGATTGGTAGGAAAAGACCATCGCTCGTCCCCGACCGCCACTCATAAGGAAGACAATCAATAAATAAATCATGCTCCGACTTCATCACATAACGGTTCGCCATATGTGCATGCTACGGGAATCACAAACTTCAACACAAGTATTTCTCAAATTCACAACTACTCAACTAACATGATTCTAATATCACCATCTTCATATCTCAAAACAATCATCAAGTATCAAACTTCTTATAGTATTCAATGCACGTTATATGAAAGTTTTTATTATATCCCTCTTGGATGCCCATCATATTAGGACTAAATTCATAACCAAAGCAAATTACCATGCTGTTCTAAATACTCTAAAAATGATATAAGTGAAGCATGAGAGTTAATCTATTTCTACAAAATAAAACCACCACCGTGCTCTAAAAAGATATAAGTGAAGCACTAGAGCAAATGACAAACTACTCTGAAAGATATAAGTGAAGATCAATGAGTAGTCGAACAATTATGCAACTATATGAAGACTCTCTAACATTTAATAATTTCAGGTCTTGGTATTTTATTAAAACAGCAAGCAAAACTAAAGAAAATAGCATTATAATAATGGCAAACATCATGTGAAGAAGTAAAAACTTAGGATCAACCGAAACTAACCGATAGTTGTTGAAGAAGAAAGGTGGGATGCCAACCAGGGCATCCCCAAGCTTAGACGCTTGTGACTTCTTGAAATATTATCTTGGGATTCCTTGGGAATCCCCAAGCTTGAGCTTTTGTGTCTCCTTAATTCCTCTCATATCACGGTCTCCCTAAATCTCAAAAGCTTTCATCCACACAAAACTCAACAAGGACTCGTCAGATAAGTTAGTATAAACCATTGCCAAAACCTTATCATACTCTACTGTAGAAAATCACTAAAATTATTATTCAACATTGCATACTAAATGACTCTGCATATTTAATAGTCCTATCCTCAAATAGAATCATTAAAGAAGCAAACATATGCAAACAATGCAAACATAACAGCAATCTGCCTAAACAGGACAGTCTGTAAAGAGTGCAGCAAGATCCATACTTCCCTAACTCCAAAAATTATGAAAGAAAATTCCCACTGTAGTAAATTTATCATATCTTAATATTCAAAAGGTTTAAACATTTTATCACATTCTGACTTTTCTAGGGAATTATTGCAACAGCGGTAAATTTTCTGTTTTCAAACAGCAACATGTGGACTTGTAAAATAGGCATAGTAAAGGCTATCAATGCCACTTTTATTGAAATAAAATATGCAAAACATTGTTCTAAATAACATAAAGCAAATCCTAACAAAATAAATTGACTCTCTAAGCAAAACACATATCATGTGGTGAATAAAAATATAGCTCCAAGTAAAGTTACCGATGAACGAAGACGAAAGAGGGGATGCCTTCCGGGGCATCCCCAAGCTTAGGCTCTTGGTTATCCTTGAATATTACCTTGGGGTGCCTTGGGCATCCCCAAGCTTAGGCTCTTGCCACTCCTTATTCCATAATCCATCGAATCTTTACCCAAAACTTGAAAACTTCACAACACAAAACTTAACAGAAAACTCGCAAGCTCCGTTAGTATAAGAAAATAAATCACCACTTCAAGGTCCTGTAATGAACTCATTCTTTATTTATATTGGTGTTAAACCTACTGTATTACAACTTTTCTATGGTTCATAAACTCTATTACTAGCCATAGATTCATCAAAATAAGCAAACAACACACGAAAAACAGAATCTGTCAAAAACAGAACAGTATGTAGTAATCTGGATCAAACATATACTTATGTAACTCATAAAATTCTCAAATAAATTTCCGGAAGTTAGTAATTTGTATATTAATCATCTTCAAAAAGAATTAACTCAATATCACTTTCCAAATAAAAATGGAAGCAATTCTCGTGAGCGCTAAAGTTTCTGTTTTTTACAGCAAGATCAACAAGACTTTCCCCAAGTCTTCCCAATGGTTCTACTTGGCACAAACACTAACTAAAACATAAAAACTCAATCAAAACATATGCTAGATAAATTATTTATTACTAAACAGGATCAAAAAGCAAGGAATAAAAATAAAATTGGGTTGCCTCCCAACAAGCGCTATCGTTTAACGCCCCTAGCTAGGCATGATGATTTCAATGATGCTCACATAAAAGATAAGAACTGTAACATAAAGAGAGCATCATGAAGAATATGACTAGCACATTTAAGTCTAACCCACTTCCTATGCATAGGGATTTTGTGAGCAAACAACTTGTAGGAACAATAATCAACTAGCATAGGAAGGCAAAACAAGGATAACTTTAAAACTTTAAGCACATAGAGAGGGAACTTGATATTATTGCAACTCCTACAAGCATATATTCCTCCCTCATAATAATTTTCAGTAGCATCATGAACGAATTCAACAATATAACCATCACATAAAGCATTCTTTTCATGATCTACTTGCATAGAAATTTTACTACTCTCCACATAAGCGGATTTCTTCTCATGAGTAGTAGTGGGAGCAAACTCAACAAAATAACTATCATGGGATTGAAAATTGAAATCAAGATGACAAGTTTCATTGTTATCATTATTATTTAAAGCATATGTGTCATCACAATAATCATCATAGATAGGAGGCATGCTTTCATCATAATAAATTTTCTCATCAAAACTTGGGGGACTAAAAATATCATCTTCATCAAACATAGCTTCCCCAAGCTTGTGGCTTTGCATATCATTAACATCATGGATATTCAAGGAATTCATACTAACAACATTGCAATCATGCTTATCATTCAAATATTTAGTGCTAAAATTTTTAATGCATCTTCTTCTAACACTTTGGCACAATTTTCCTTTCCATCATACTCACGAAAGATATTAAAAAGATGAAGCGTATGAGGTAGACTCAATTCCATTTTTATATAGCCTTCTTTGGTAGACTAAACTAGTGATAAAATAAGAAACTAAAAGACTCGATTGCAAGATCTAAAGATATACCTTCAAGCGCTTACCTCCCCGGCAACGGCGCTAGAAAAGAGCTTGATGTCTACTACACAACCTTCTTTTTGTAGACGTTGTTGGGCCTCCAAGTGCAGAGATTTGTAGGACAGTAGCAAATTTCCCTCAAGTGGATGACCTAAGGTTTATCAATCCGTAGGAGGCGTAGGATGAAGATGGTCTCTCTCAAGCAACCCTGCAACCAAATAACAAAGAGTCTCTTGTGTCCCCAACACACCTAATATAATGGTAAATTGTATAGGTGCACTAGTTCGGCGAAGAGATGGTGATACAAGTGCACTATGGATAGTAGATAATAGTTTTTGTAGTCTGAAAATATAAAAAAGCAAGGTAATTAATGATAAAAGTGAGCATAAACGGTATTGCAATGATAGGAAACAAGGCCTAGGGTTCATACTTTCGCTAGTGCAAGTCCTCTCAACAATAATAACATAATTGGATCACATAACTATCCCTCAACATGCAACAAAGAGTCACTCCAAAGTCACTAATAGCGGAGAACAAACGAAGAGATTATGGTAGGGTACGAAACCACCTCAAAGTTATTCCTTCCAATCAATCCGTTGGGCCATTCCTATAAGTGTCACAAACAGCCCTAGAGTTCGTACTAGAATAACACCTTAAGACACAAATCTATCAAAACCCTAATGTCACCTAGATACTCCAATGTCATCTCAAGTATCTGCGAGTATGATTATACGATATGCATCACACAATCTCAGATTCATCTATTCAACCAACACATAGAACCTCAAAGAGTGCCCCAAAGTTTCTACCGGAGAATCACGACGAAAACATGCGCCAACCCCTATGCATAGGTTCATGGGCGAAACCCGCAAGTTGATCACCAAAACATACATCAAGTGAATCACGTGATATCCCATTGTCACCACAGATACGCACGGCAAGACATACATCAAGTGTTCTCAAATCTTTAAAGACTCAATCCGATAAGATAACTTCAAAGGGGAAACTCAATCCATTACAAGAGAGAGAGAGGGGGAGGAGAAACATCATAGGATCCAAATATAATAGCAAAGCTCGCGATACATCAAGATCGTATCACCTCAAGAACACGAGAGAGAGAGAGAGAGAGATCAAACACATAGCTACTGGTACATACCCTCAGCCCCGAGGGAGAACTACTCCCTCCTCATCATGGAGAGCACCGGGATGATGAAGATGGCCACCGGAGAGGGATTGCCCCCTCCGGCAGGGTGTCGGAATGGGTCTAGATTGGCTTTCAGTGGCTACGGAGGCTTCTGGCGGCGGAACTCCCGATCTATTGTGCTCCCCGATCGTTTTAGGGTATATGGAGATATATAGGCGGAAGAAGTACGTCAGGGGAGCCACGAAGGGCCCACGAGGGTGGAGGGCACGCCCAGGGTGGGTGGGCGTGCGCCCCTGCCTCGTGGCTTCCTCGTTGCTTCCCTTACGTGGACTCCAAGTCTCCCGGGTTGCTTTCCTTCCAAAAATAAGTTCCGTGAAGTTTCAGGTCAATTGGACTCCGTTTGATTTTCTTTTTCTGCGATACTCTAAAACAAGGAAAAAACAGAAACTGGCACTGGGCTCTAGGTTAATAGGTTAGTACCAAAAATCATATAAAATAGCATATAAATGCATATAAAACATCCAAGGTTGATAATATTATAGCGTGGAACAATCAAAAATTATAGATACGTTAGAGACGTATCAAGATCTTTGTATTCGGCGGCTTCACACTGCGGGCCAATTCGCTTGGCCATCTGGAGCAGATTGAGAGCTACGCCCCTGGCAATCAGGTCAGATTCGGAGACTTGAACTACACGTCCGACATCCGTGGAGACTTGATCTTCGACGGATTCGAGCCCATGTCAGGTGTGCCGCACGGTCGCGACGAGCATGACGTAACTCTGCCGTCGGACAAGGTTCGGGAGATCGCATCTGCAACTACTCCGGTCATCAATCTGGAGCAAGTCGCGCCATCCGAGAGCGGAGGGATAGACCCCGCCATGGAGGCCGCACTCTCAGTGGCGATAGAGCCGGATACTAACTTCACCCTTACGAGAGCCGTGCCGCCGAACCATTGGATTCTTCTCCGGCCATGGACTCTGAGCCGCCTGCATCTGCACATATCAAATTCGATTGGGCGCCGATCATGGAGTTCACCTCCGCGGATATCTTCAAGCACTCACCTTTCGGCGATGTGCTAAATTCATTGAGGTCCCTCTCCCTGTCAAGAGAACCTTGGCCGAACTATGTCCAGCTAGAATGGGATGCGGACGACGAAGAAATTCGCTGCCCACTGAGGGAGTCCGGGATTAGGGGTCTCCGGACAGCCGGACTATATCCTTTGGCCGGACTGTTGGACTATGAAGATACAAGATTGAAGACTTCGTCTTGTGTCCGGATGGGACTCTACTTGGCATGGAAGGCAAGCTAGGCAATACAGACATGTATATCTCCTCCTTTGTAACCGACCTTGTGTAACCCTAGCCCCCTCCGGTGTCTATATAAACCAGAGGGTTTTAGTCCGTAGGACAACATACAATCATTCCATAGGCTAGCTTCTAGGGTTTAGCCTCTCCGATCTCGTGGTAGATCAACTCTTGTAATACTCATATCATCAAGAATAAATCAAGCAGGACGTAGGGTTTTACCTCCATCAAGAGGGCCCGAACCTGGGTAAAACATGATGTCCCCTGCCTCCTGTTACCATCCGCCTTAGACGCACAGTTCGGGACCCCCTACCCGAGATCCGCCGGTTTTGACACCGACATTGGTGCTTTCATTGAGAGTTCCTCTGTGTCGTCATCATCAGGCTTGATGGCTCCTTCGATCATCGTTAGCGATGCAGTCCAGGGTGAGACTTTTCTCCCCGGACAGATTTTTGTATTCGGCGGCTTTGCACTGCGGGCCAATTCGCTTGGCCATCTGGAGCAGATTGAAAGCTATGCCCCTAGCCATCAGGTCAGGTTTGGAAGCCTAAACTACACGGCTGATATCCGCGGAGACTTGATCTTCGACGGATTCGAGCCCCTGCCGAGTGCGCTGCACTGTCACAATGGGCATGATTTAGCTCTGCCACCAAACAGTGTCTTGGGGACCGCACCTGCAGCTGCTCCGACCTTTAATTCGGAGCCAACTACGCCATCTGAGGGCGGGTGGTTAGACCCCGCCGCGGAGGCAGCAGCCTCAACAGAGATCGAACCAAACACTAACCTTATCCTTCGCAAGGACCGTGACTCCCCACCGTTGGACTCTCCTCCGGACTCTGGACCATCCGCGCCCCTGCCAATCGAATCTGATTGGGCGCCGATCATGGAGTTCACTGCCGCGGATATCTTTCAGCACTCGCCCTTCGGTGACATACTGAATCCACTAAGGTCTCTCTCTTTGTCAGGAGAGTCCTGGCCGGATTATGACCGGCGGGATTGGGATGCGGACGACGAAGAAATTCGACGCCCACCCACCACCCACTTCATAGCCAGTGTCGATGACTTGACCGACATGCTCGACTTCGACTCCGAAGACATCGACGGTATGGACGACGATGCAGGAGACGAACAGGAATCAGCGCCTATAGGGCAGTGGAAAGCCACCTCGTCGTATGACATATATATGGTGGACACACCCAAAGAAGGCAATGGCGATGGAACAACGGAGGATGACCCCTCCAAGAAGCAACCTAAGCGCCGGCGTCAGCGGCGCCACTCTAAGTCCCGCCAAAGCAAAAACGGTGATTCCGGCACAGGAGATAATAACACCCCGGACAGTGCCGAAGACAACCCCCTCCAGCAAGATTCAACACAGGAGGATGGAGAAGTCAGCCCTCATGAGAGAGTGGCAGATAGAGAGGAAGAGGATGATAATTACATACCTCCCTCCGAAGACGAGGCAAGCCTCGGCGACGACGAATTTGTCATGCCTGAGGATCCCATTGAGCAAGAGCGCTTCAAGCGCCGGCTTATAGCCATGGCAAATAGCCTTAAGAAAAAGCAGCCGCAGCTTCAAGCTGATCAAGATCTGCTAGCTGACAGATGGACCGAAGTCCTCGCGGCCGAGGAATATAAACTCGAACGCCCCTCCAAGAGTTACCCAAAATGCAGGTTGCTACCCCGACTGGAGGAAGAAGCGTATGACACGGCTGATAGGCCACCTCGTGGCCGCGATAGAGAGGCATTCCAGCCAAAAGCTCAGCCTGCACCCCGACGCCATTCAAATAAAAAGGCATGGGGAAATACGCCAGACCTGCGAGACGTACTGGAGGACAAAGCAAAACATGCAAGATCGATCTACGGATCACGAGGGTGCGCCACTACGCGAGACGACAAACGTCACGCCGGATACAGTAAAAGTAAATCTAGCCGGGCCGAACACAGCGGGCAAGACTCATTGGAGCTGTGTCGCGATATAGCCCAGTACAGAGGTGCCGCACACCCCTTATGCTTCATAGATGAAGTAATGGATCATCAAATCCCAGAGGGTTTCAAACCCGTAAACATAGAATCATATGACGACATGACAGATCCTGCGGTATGGATCGAGGATTTCCTCCTGCACATCCACATGGCCCGCGGTGATGACCTACACGCAATCAAATACCTCCCACTCAAACTTAAAGGACCAGCTCAGCATTGGCTCAACAGCTTGCCAGCAGAGTCCATTGGCTATTGGGAAGATCTGGAACCGCATTCCTCGACAACTTTCAGGGCACTTATGTGCGACCACCAGACGCTGATGATCTGAGCCATATAATTCAGCAGCCAGAGGAATCGGCTAGGCAATTCTGGACACGGTTCCTAACAAAGAAAAATCAAATCGTCGACTGTCCGGATGCAGAGGCCCTAGTAGCTTTTAAACACAACATCCACGACGAGTGGCTAGCCCGGCACCTTGGTCAGGAAAAGCCGAAATCTATGGCAGCCCTCACGACACTCATGACCCGCTTTTGTGCGGGAGAAGACAGCTGGCTGGCTCACAGTAATAACATATCAAAGAACCGTGGTACTTCGGATACCAAGGACGACAATGGCAGGTCACGTCGCAACAAATATACGCGCCACATTAACAGTGACAATACCGAGGATACGACAGTCAATGCCAGATTCAAAGGCTCTAAACCCGGTCAGTGGAAAGAAGCACTCCGGGCCCGTCCAGTTTGGACCGCATACTCGATCGCTCGTGTCAAATACACGGCACCCCCGACAAGCCAGCCAACCACACCAATAGGGATTGTTGGGTATTCAAGCAGGCCGGCAAGTCAAATGCCGAAAACAAAGATAAGGGGCCACATAGCAATGACGAGGAAGAGCCCCGGCAGCCGAACACCGGAGGACAGAAGAGGTTCCCCCCACAAGTGCGGACGGTGAACATGATATACGCAACCCACATCCCCAAGAGGGAGCGGAAGCGTGCGCTCATGGACGTATATGCGTTGGATCTAGTCGCCCCAAAGTTCAACCCATGGTCCTCCTGTCCGATCACCTTCGATCGCAGGGACCACCCCACTAGTATCCGTCATGGCGGATTCGCCGCACTGGTCCTAGAACCAATCATTGACGGATTTCACCTCACTCGAGTCCTTATGGATGGCGGCTGCAGCCTGAACCTGCTTTACCAGGACACAGTGCACAAAATGGGTATAGACCCCTCAAGGATCAAACCCACAAAAATGACCTTTAAAGGCGTCATACCAGGTGTAGAGGCCCATTGCACAGGCTTAGTCACACTGGAAGTGGTCTTCGGATCCCCGGATAACTTCCGAAGCGAAGAGTTAATCTTCGATATAGTCCCGTTCCGCAGTGGTTATCATGCACTGCTCGGGCGAACCACATTTGCAAGATTCAATGCGGTACCGCATTATGCATACCTCAAGCTCAAGATGCCAGGACCTCAGGGGGTCATTACAGTTAACGGAAACATAGAGCGCTCTCTCCGAACGGAGGAGCACACTGCAGCCCTCGCAGCGGAAGCGCAAAGCAGCCTCTTAAGGCAATCCACTAGTTCGACGTTTAAGGACCCAAACACCTTCAAGCGCGCCCAGAGTAATCAGCAACAGGACCACCTGGCACGTTCCAAGCTCGCATAACAATGCGGCCCCCACCCCGGCCCAAGCCAAACGGCAAAATTCGTGCCACGCGTACATAATTACGCATTAAAAATACCATGGGCACAGGCGGGGAGGGGGACATGACTACAACACACCCCAAGACATGGCTTAAACCGCACTAGGGGCTTCCCATTTTGTTATTTTTTTTCTTTTCAGGACTTTAATCTCTGGAAACCCGGTCCGGCAGCATGATTGCCGAACATATCATGCAGCAACCAAGAAGGCAGAAAGCTACGTCACACCACGAAACTCCCAGGTGGATTACGATAACGCGTGTAATACTTGCCTTAATACTATTCTTCAGCCCGCCCTTGGAGGGGACATAGTCCTACTTTTTGCTTATTGCACTGCATGTATCATTCTGCTTTAACACACCTTTTTGAATAAACAATGCATATCTTCATTCTGTTTTTGCATTTTTCTTTTATATATGTGTTCATTAATGACACCTTGCAACCATACACTTTGGTACGGCCAATACACCAGGGGCTTAAGTACCCCCACAATATGGTGTGAGAAGTCCGAACACTTTCACAAGTGCGGCACCCCGAACTTATAGCATTATATGCATCAGCTCCGAATCATGTCTTTGGTCAATAGTTGGGTTTGCCCGGCTCCCATGTTTTGGTACCTTACGTTCCGCTATATCGGCTAAGGTAGCACTGGGAGAACTACTGCATTGTGCCCCGGTTCAGCTGGGCTAAGCACCTCAGTAGAGAAAGCTAAAACTGATGTCATGATAAGGCGAGAGACTGGTCGCTGTTCGAGAGGTTTTCGAGTCCCTAAAGACTTATGCCACTTAGAGCGAGGAGTCGGCCCTGTCCGGCTTAAGGCGTGTATCGCGCCCCGAATTTGGCCTTCCGAATACTAGGGGCTTCGCCAAAATTTAAAATTATAGAATTCTATGGCTAAGTGAGAGTGATTTTAAAATCGGATTAACTTGTTCATTGTGCTGAGCACCTCCCTCGAAGGACCCAACAATGGGAACAAGAGTGCTCAGGTTTATCCCGAACACCCCAGCACTCGTGGCATGGGGGCAGAAGCCGACGACTAGCCATCTCTCAGATTTGATAAACAGCCAAATAGAAGGTAATATTTTAAATTCAAACAAGCGTTGCATAGCGCATATGAACAAGTTTTCATAACTACATGATTACACGAGCAAGTTTACTCGAATATTATATCTTTTGTACACTCGTCCGCTACGAGACGAGCACCCTTCAGGACACCCTCATAATACATCTCGGGATTGCGATGCTCCTTGCCCTGCGGTGGCCCGTCCTTCACCAGCTTCTCAGCATCCATCTTTCCCCAGTGTACTTTAACACGGGCAAGCGCCCTGCGGGCGCCCTTGATGCAGACAGAGTGCTTGATGACTTCAAGCCATGGAGAGGCATCCGCCAGCTGCCTCACCAGCCCAAAGTAGCTCCCAGGCATGGCCTCTCTAGGCCACAGCCGGACTATAAGACCCTTCATGGCCTGTTCGGCCACCTTATGGAGCTCGACCAGTTGCTTCAGCTGGTCGCTCAAGGGCACCGGGTGTCCGGCCTCAGCATACTGAGACCAGAACACCTTCTCCATTGAGTTCCCTTCCTCGGCCCGGTAGTAGGTGGTGGCATCTGACATGCTGCGGGGAAAATCTGCGAACACTCCTGGAGAGCTCCAGACTCGGGTAAGTAACAAGTAATTCACTTTCACGTGTTTGCTTTGCATAATGAATGCCTTACCCGCCACTATCTTCTTCATCGCCTCAATTTCCTGGAGGGCTTTTTGGGCTTCGGCCTTGACAGACTTGGCGCTTTCAAGGGCCGCCGCGAGCTCGGACTCTCGCGTCTTCGAGTCAAGCTCCAAACTCTCGTGTTTTTTCACGAGAGCCTGGAGCTCTTGCTGCACCTCCTCCACCCGCGCTTCCTATTTCCCTCGCTCGGTGCGCTCCATGGCCGCTTTGCTTTCGGCCTCGGACAACGCTTGCTTCAGGGTCGCCACCTCGTTCGTGGCCCCTGCCATAGCCACGATGATCCTGTCATTTTTTGCAACCACATCTTTCTAATATATACTTACACAAGGTATTACTTACGTTCTTTTTCCTCGAGCTGCTTCTTGGCAAGGCTGAGCTCTTTTTCGGACCGCTTGAGGCTCTTCTTCAACGCATCGACCTCCGCAGTCAGTGCATCAGAGGTCGGCAGCGCAGCCTGCATACCCATATTGACATACTTATGTTAGACTCCTGCGTTTATTATTGGATCCTCTATTCGGCTTTTCTTTGTGAACACCAGACAGAGCATCAGGGGCTACTGTCTATGCGGTAATATTTTCATATATATTTTTACATACCTCAAAGCCTGTTAGAAGGCTGGCACAGGCTTCAATCAGCCCGCTCTTGGTGGACTGAACTTTCTGGATCACCGCACTCATAATAGTGCGGTGCTCCTCGTCGATGGAGGCGCCGTTAAGCACCTCCAGCAAGTTATCCGGTGCCTCCGGTTGGACGGCGGTCAGCGGCACGGTAGGCTTGCCCTTCTTAGTGGGGGGCCGCCTGCCGGAGTCCGGAACCACTGAAGGTTCCGGTGCGATGTTCGGCCCAGGGCCGGACTTGGAGCCCTTGGGAGCCTTGCTCCCTTCTCGCCTACAGTCCGGAAGGTCACCTTGCGGCGCCTCAAGGACCACCTCCCCTTGGCTTGGAACCTTTTGGGACAACACCTCGGCATTGTCCGTAGGGCGAGGGGTGGAAGCAGTCGGAAGTGAAAAGCTATTCACATCCGACGAATCCAAGGAACCACTTGACGATATGTCGACTTGGGCTCGGGGCGGACTGTATGATTATATTCGGTGTTAGGACACTAGTAGAAAAAGGGTCAAACGTGAAGCACATTAGTGCCGGTTTGAATTTGAACTAGCACTAATGGTACCATTAGTGCCGGTTCGAACGGCTATGCATTAATGTCGGTTTGTGTTGAACCTTTAGTACCGGTTCGTGCCACGAACCGGTACTAAAGGGGTGATGGCAGGCTGGCATCAGGCCGGGGCCCCACGATCACCTTTAGTACCGGTTCGTGTCACAAACCGGTACTAAAGGGCTAACCTTTAGTACCGGTTTGTGCCACGAACCGGTACTAACGGGGTCTGACCTATAGTACCGGTTTGTGACACAAACCGGCACTATAGGGCAATTTTCAAACTCTACCCCCCCTCGTGTGTCGCCATTTCAATTCTGAAAAAATCAAAAGAAAATGATAAAAACTTCAAAAAATAAAATCCTTCTTCGAGGTAGTTATATTACTACATCTATTAGTTAGGAAAATTTGAAAACTTAAATTTGGACATGTTTTGCAAAAACTGTAGGGAAAATGTAAAACGGCTATAACTTTTGCATACGATGTCGGAAAAAAACATATAATATATCAAAAAATTCAGCACGAAAATCCGCATCCGATGGAGACTGCCTACGGCCAGTTTGCAATATTTTAGAATCCTCAAATTCCAAAAGGAAAAAAAGATATGGTCAAATTTAAGTTTTTTTTAATTTTTTTTGTTAAATCTGGTCAAACTACTTATTCAAGAAGTATTAATGTTACTACATAATTATTCAAGAATATTAGTGTTACTAAATAATTATTTCAATTTTTTGAATTTTGATCAAATCTGGTCAAACTATGGTCAAATTGTGGTCAAACTATGGTCAAACTTATTCAAGAAATATTAGTGTTACTAAATAATTACTGTTTTTTAGAATAATAGTTTCAAACTCAAACAGTGAAATGTGTGACTTCATGCTCAAGCTAAACTCCTTAGGGTTAATAGGATTGGCATCTTACTATTGTCAGGAAAACAACAAGAGCAGACTTGAAAACGAAGGAGAATAGAACCTGAAAGTTAAGCGTGCTTGGGCTGGAATAGTGAGAGGGATGGGTGACCGGTCAGGAAGTTAGATGATTTGGAATGAGTGATCCACACTTGAGCAGTTAAGAGAGGTGATTAGAGACTAAATCACCAAATAATTCAGAAAAATTAAAAATCGAAAAAAAATCAAAATTTTTTTCCAAAATTTTCAATTTTTTTTTAAAAAAAACCTTTAGTACCGGTTGGTAACACCAACCGGTACTAATGGTCCCCCATACCAGGGCGCGAGCTCACGCCATGTGGTGGCACTTTAGCGCCAGTTCGTGCCGAACCGGTACTAAAGGGGGGGCCTTTAGTGCCCACCAATTAGTGCCGGTTATGGAACCGGCACTAAAGGCCCTTACGAACCGGTTTTAAAGCTCTGTTTTCTACTAGTGGGAGAAGCTGTGCAATAAAGGAACGCTACGAGTCACTCTGGTGTCCGAATACTTATGACTTCGCCAGGGGCTTGGCCCTGGGCGGCCACTCCTCTTCGCTGTCGGCGGCATTGGTGGAGTAGTCCGGAGGAAGGGTCCTTCCCTTCTTGGACCCTCCAGCCTCCCCAGTTGGGGCGGCCTTCCTTTTCTTTTCTCCCCCTGTTGGAGGGGAAGAATCATCTTTTTCGTCCTCCTCATCTTCATGGGAGGAGTGCACCTCGGAGTCATCGGACAATGAGTCAGACACCACCGGGCGCCGGGAACTCTTTCGGGTTCCCGTGGCCTTCTTCTTGGCCTTCTTCTCCGGCACCACGTAAGGTGCCGGAACCAGCAGCTCCGCCAAGCGGGCGTCTGCTGGGCCTTCGGGCAAAGGAGCCGGACAGTCGATCTGTCCGGCCGTCTCCTGCCAGTCCTGTCAAAGGTAGGGGAGCTTAGATCCTGCATAGAGTCAAACTATGGAAAATGAGTATCCTATAAGAGGTAAAACAGCTTATCGCGCTGGCTTGGCGCTTCGTGCAGAATCCGCGATCCTCGGTAGTGGGAGGGGGAATCTCGGCGCCCTTGAATAGCATCTTCCAGGCATCCTCGTGTGTTGTGTCGAAGAGCCTGTTCAGAGTTTGGTGTTGGGCTGGGTCGAACTCCCACAAGTTGAAAGCCCGTTGTTGACACGGGAGGATTCGGCGGATGAGCATGACCTGGACTACGTTGACGAGTTTGAGCTTCCTGTTCACCATGTTTTGGATACATGTTTGGAGTCCGGTCAGCTCTCCCGAACTACCCCAGGACAGGCCCTTCTCTTGCCAGGAGGTGAGCTGCGTGGGGATGCCAGATCGGAACTTAGGGGCCGCTGCCCATTCAGGGTTACGCGGCTCAGTGATGTAGAACCACCCCGATTGCCACCCCTTTATGGTCTCCACGAAGGAGCCCTCGAGCCATGTGACGTTGCGCATCTTGCCCACCATGGCGCCTCCGCACTCCGCCTGGCGGCCACTCACTACCTTCGGCTTGACATTGAACGTCTTCAGCCATAAGCCGAAGTGGGGCTTGATGCGGAGGAAGGCCTCGCACACGACGATAAACGCCTAGATGTTGAGGATGAAGTTCGGGGCTAGATCATGGAAATCCAGGCCGTAGTAGAACATGAGCCCCCGGACGAATGGGTGGAGAGGGAATCCCAGTCCATGGAGGAAATGCGTAAGGAACACTACCCTCTCATGGGGCCTGGGGGTGGGGATGAGTTGCCCCTCATCTGGGAGCCGGTGCGCGATGTCGTCGGGCAGGTATCCGGCTCTCCTCAGCTTCTTGATGTGTCCCTCCGTGACGGAGGAGACCATCCACCTGCCTCCCGCTCCGGACATGGTTGGAGAAGGTTGAGGTGGGAAATGCGGACTTGGGCACTGGAGCTCGAGTGTGCGAAAATGGATGAGCAATGGAGGAAGCAGGCGTGGATGAAAAGGTGAATCCTTATCCCTTTATATGGACGGACGAAACTATGCATCCCCACCAGCCTGGTAAAACTCGCTTATCCCTCAAGCACCGTAATCAATGGCACGGTTGGGTTACCCACGCCCGTATTGATGAGAATCTCGTGATAAGGGGACACGATCTCTGCTTTGACAAGACATGTCAAGAAACTGCCTTGCGTTATGTGCGGGGCTAGTTGAAGAAAAACGGTTCGAATAATTGCGGAGCCATGGCATGATGTCATGTTGCCAAAACGTGTCAGCAGATTAGATTTGTGCAAATATTATTCTCTCTATGGAGGTATGTGGAACTTATTTTGCAGGGTCGGACACTATCCTTTTATTTGAACTCTTCTGTGGTATATCCGGAGGTGGAACCCGCCTTGCAATGCCGAAGACAACACTGCGCGCCAGACTCGTCGTCATTGAAGCCTGGTTCAGGGGCTACTGAGGGAGTCCGGGATTAGGGGTCTCCGGACAGCCGGACTATATCCTTTGGCCGGACTGTTGGACTATGAAGATACAAGATTGAAGACTTCGTCTCATGTCCGGATGGGACTCTACTTGGCGTGGAAGGCAAGCTAGGCAATACGGATATGTATATCTCCTCCTTTGTAACCAACCTTGTGTAACCCTAGCCCCCTCCGGTGTCTATATAAACCAGAGGGTTTTAGTCCGTAGGACAACATACAATCATTCCATAGGCTAGCTTCTAGGGTTTAGCCTCTCCGATCTCATGGTAGATCAACTCTTGTAATACTCATATCATCAAGAATAAATCAAGCAGGACGTAGGGTTTTACCTCCATCAAGAGGGCCCGAACCTGGGTAAAACATCGTGTCCCCTGCCTCCTGTTACCATCCGCCTTAGACGCACAATTCGGGACCCCCTACGCTAGATCCGCCGGTTTTGACATCGACACCCACCCACCACCCGACATGCTGGATTTTGACTCCGAAGACTTCGACGGTATGGACGACGATGTAGGAGACGAAAAGGAACCACCGCCCACAGGGCGCTGGACCGCCCTATAT
>NC_041392.1:696051955-696054009 GCF_002162155.2 Triticum dicoccoides | reverse complement strand
TATAGTGGACACTCCCAAAGAAGGCAATGGCGACGAGACAGCAGAGGATGACCCCTCCAAGAAGCAAGCCAAGCACCGACGTCAGCGGCGCCGCTCTAAGTCCCACCACAACAAAAGTAGCTATACCGGCACAGGAGATAATAACACTCCAGATAGTGCCGAATACAACAACAATCCCCTCCAGCACGATGTAGAGCCGGAGGACGAACAAGCTAGCCCTCCAGAGCGGGCAGCAGATGGAGAACCGGAGGAGGACAATTACATGCCTCTCTCCGAAGGCGAGGCGAGGCGAGACGACGAAGAATTTATCGCGCCTGAGGACCCCGTCGAGCAAGAACGCTTCAAGCGCCGGCTTATGGCTACAGCAAATAGCCTGAAGAAAAAGAAGCAACAACTTCAAGCTGATCAAGACTTGCTAGCAGACAGATGGACCGAAGTCCTTGCGGCCGAGGAGTATGAACTCGACCGCCCCTCCAAGAGTTACCCAAAACGTAGGTTGCTACCTCACCTCGAGGGGAAAGCATTGAAACTTCATTCACCAGTGTACAATGCGGCTGACCGGCCACCACGTGGCCAAGCCAGAGAGGTGTTTCAGCCTGAAGTTTAGCCTGCACCCCGCCGCCACTCAATCAAAAATACTAAGGCCCGGGGCAACACAGGAGACCTGCGAGACGTACTGGACAGTAAGGCAAATATCGCAAGGTCAATATACGGGTCACGAGCACGCGCGCCAATACAGGATGATGATCGTCGCGCCGGATACACCAAGAGTAAATCCGGCTGGACCTAATACAGCAGACGAGACTCATACGAACTGCGTCGGGTGCTTCACTGACGAAGTTATGAATCATGAATTCCCTAAGGGTTTCAAACCCGTAAATATTGAATGATACGACAGCACAACAGATCCTTGATAACCCACAAGTATAGGGGGTCAATTGTAGCCTCTTTCAATAAGTAAGAGTGTCGAAACCAACGAGGACCTAAAGGCAGAACAAATATTCCCTCAAGTTCTATCGACCACCGATACAACTCTACGCACGCTTGACGTTCGCTTTACCTAGAACAAGTATGAAACTAGAAGTACTTTGTAGGTGTTGTTGGATAGGTTTGCAAGATAATAAAGAGTACGTAAATAAAAAGTAGGGTCTGTTTAGATAAAGACACAACTAAGTTAGTTTTAGTAAAGAGCTTGTTGTTACGAGAAAGTTATTTGTCCCTAGGCAATCGATAACTAGACCGGTAATCATTATTACAATTTTATTTGAGGGAGAGGCATAAGCTAACATACTTCCTCTACTTGGATCATATGCACTTGTGATTGGAACTCTAGCAAGCATCCGCAACTACTAAAGATCATTAAGGTAAAACCCGACCATAGCATTAAAGCATCAAGTCCTCTTTATCCCATACGCAAACAACCTACTTACTCGGGTTTGTGTTTCAGTCACTCACGCAACCCACTATAAGCGAATCATGAACGTATTGCAACACCCTACAGCGGGGGCCCCTCACGCTTGCGCGACATGGAGAGCACCATAGGACAGCACCAATAATAAAACATGCAACTCAAACCAATCTTGATCATGAAATAGCCATTAGGACAAAACGGGTCTACCCAAACATCATAGGATAGCCATCCATCATAGGGAAGTAATATATAGCGTTGAGCACCATGTTTAAGTAGAGATTACAGCGGGTAGAGAGAGGTTACATCGCTGCATAGAGGGGGGAAGAGTTGGTGGTGAAGGCGGTGAAGTTGTTGGTGAAGATGACGGTGATGATGATGGCCCCAGGTGGCACTCCGGCGCCACCGGAAGCAAGTGGGAGAGGCCCCCCTTCTTCTTCTTCTTCCTTGACCTCCTCCCTAGATGGGAGAAGGGTTTCCCCTCTGGTCCTTGGCCTCCATGGCGTGGGAGGGGCGAGAGCCCCTCTGAGATTGGATCTGTCTCTCTGTCTCTCTCTGTTTCTGCGTTCTTTTCTGCTGCCCTTTCACCGTTTCTTTTATATCCAGAGATCCGTAACTCCGATTGGAACGAAACCTTCACCGTGAT
>NC_041392.1:696042088-696051676 GCF_002162155.2 Triticum dicoccoides | reverse complement strand
TGGCACCCCCTACCTCGTGCCCACCTCGGACACTGGTTCGCGTTGATTTTTCTTCCAGATTTTCAAAATATTCCGAAAAGTATCTCCATCCATTTTTATTCCGTTTGGACTCCGTTTGATATGGGTATTCTGCGAAACCAAAAACATGCAACAGACAGGAACTGGCACTGGGCACTGGATCAATATGTTAGTCCCAAAAATAGTATAAAATGTTGCCAAAAAGTATATGGAAGTTGTAGAATATTGGCAGGGAACAATCAAAAATTATAGATACGACGGAGACGTATCAGCATCCCCAAGCTTAATTCCTGCTCGTCCTCGAGTAGGTAAATGATAAAAAAGATAATTTTTGATGTGGAATGCTACCTAGCATAATCTTGATCATATGTCTAATCATGGCATGAATATTAAGACACGAGTGATTCAAAGCAATAGTCTATCATTTGACATAAAAACAATAATACTTCAAGCCTACTAATAAAGCAATCATATCTTTTCAAAATAACATGGCCAAAGAAGGTTATCCCTACAAAATCATATAGTCTGGCTATGCTCCATCTTCACCACACAAAATATTCACATCATGCACAACCCCGATGACAAGCCAAGCAATTGTTTCATACTTTTGACGTTCTCAAACCTTTTCAACTTTCACGCAATACATGAGCGTGAGCCATGGACATAGCACTATAGGTGGAATAGAATATGATGGTGGAGAAGACAAAAAGGAGAAGATAGTCTCACATGAACTAGGCGTATCAACGGGCTATGGAGATGCCCATCAATAGATATCAATGTGAGTGAGTAGGGATTGCCATGCAACGGATGCACTAGAGCTATAAGTGTATGAAAGCTCCAACTGAAACTAAGTGGGTGTGCATCCAACTTGCTTGCTCATGAAGACCTCAGGCATTTGAGGAAGCCCATCATCGGAATATACAAGCCAAGCTCTATAATGAAAATTCCCACTAGTATATGAAAGTGATAACTCAAGAGACTCTCTATATGAAGAACATGGTGCTACTTTGAAGCACAAGTGTGGAAAAAAGGATAGTAGCATTGCCCCTTTTCTCTTTTTCTCTCATTTTTTTGGTTTTTTTTGTGGGCTTCTTTTGCCTTTTTTTATTTGGGCTTCTTTGGCCTCTTTTATTTTTTGTAAAGTCCGGAGTCTCATCCCGATATGGGGGAATCATAGTCTCCATCATCCTTTCCTCACTGGGGCAATGCTCTAATAATGATGATCATCACACTTTTATTTACTTACAACTCGATATTACAACTCGATACTAGAACATAGATATGACTCTATATGAATGCCTCCGGTGGTGTACCAGGATGTGCAATGATCTAGCATAGCAATGACATAAAAAACGGACAAGCCATGAAAACATCATGCTAGCTATCTTATGATCATGCAAAGCAATATGACAATGAATGCTCAAGTCATGTATATGATGATGATGGAAGTTGCATGGCAATATATCTCGGAATGGCTATGGAAATGCCATAATAGGTAGGTATGGTGGCTGTTTTGAGGAAGGTATATGGTGGGTTTATGGTATCGGCGAAAGTTGCGTGGTACTAGAGAGGCTAGCAATGGTGGAAGGGTGAGAGTGCGTATAATCCATGGACTCAACATTAGTCATAAAGAACTCACATACTTATTGCAAAAATCTATTAGTTATCGAAACAAAGTACTACGTGCATGCTCCTAGGGGGATAGATTGGTAGGAAAAGACCATCGGTCGTCCCTGACCGCCACTCATAGGGAAGACAATCAATAAATAAATCATGCTCCGACTTCATCACATAACGGTTCACCATACGTGCATGCTATGGGAATCACAAACTTCAACAGAAGTATTTCTACAATCCACAACTACCCACTAGCATGACTCTAATATCACCATCTTTATATCGCAGAACTATTGCAAGGAATCAAACATATCATATTCAGTGATCTACAAGTTTATGTAGGATTTTATGACTAACCATGTGAATGACCAGTTCCTGTCATCTCTCTAAATAGATATAAGTGAAGCAAGAGAGTTTAATTCTTTCTACAAAAGATATGCCCACGCTCTAACAAATATAAGTGAAGCAAAAGAGCATTCTACAAATGGCGGTTGTCTATGTAAAGAGAAACAGGCAATCCAAACTTCAAATGATATAAGTGAAGCACATGAAGCATTCTATAAAGCCATACTCAAAAGATATAAGTGAAGTGAAATGAGAATTCTATAAATCAACCAAGGACTATCTCATACCAGCATGGTGCATAAAATAAAAATGAAAACTAAATGCAAAAGACGCTCCAAGATTGCACATATCGCATGAACGAAACGAATCTGAAAACATACCGATACTTGTTGAAGAAAGAGGGGATGCCTTCCGGGGAATCCTCAAGCTTAGACGCTTGAGTCTCCTTGAATATTTACTTGGGGTGCCTCGGGCATCCCCAAGCTTGAGCTCTTGCCTCTCTTCCTTCTTCTCACATCGAGACCTTCTCGATCATCGAACACTTTATCCACACAAAACTTCAACAGAAAACTCGGTAAGATCCGTTAGTATAATAAAGCAAATCATTACTCTAAGTACTGTTGCAAACCAATTCATATTTTGTTTTTGCATTGTGTCTACTGTAGTATAACTTTTTCATGGCTTAATACACTAATATAAATTGATAGTTTCATCAAAACAAGAAAACTATGCATCAAAAACAGAATCTGTCTAAAACAGAACAGTATGTAATAATCTGAAAATTCACCATACTTATGATACTTGAAAAATTCTACAAAAATTAGTAAAAATAAACAATTTGTATAGGAAGACAGTGCAAAAAGAATCAGAATCATTTGACGTTCCAGCTAAAGATGTAAAATCGCGCACTACAGCCAAAGTTTCTGTCCTGCACCGTACAAACCATCAAGCGAATGTAAACATCCTAAAGGCAAACCTTGGCACATTATTTTTATAATACAATGGAAATGTACAAGGGGATAATTATTCTTATTGAAAAGTTTCTGTAATCAAGATTCACAAAGTTTTCGGGAGCATGAACAAAGTTCAAGGCTAGCTCCCACTTCAACAATGCTTGTCTTTCTCACTTTCGCTTTCCTTTTTGAAAAAGTTTTGGGTTCCCCTCTTTATTTTTGTTGTTTTTAAACTATATAAAAGCACTCAACAGAAATAAATGACTCTCTAAAACTTCCGGGTCGTCTCCCTGGCAGCGCTTTCTTTAAAGCCATTAAGCTAGGCATATAGTGCTCAAGTAATGGATCCACCCGGATCCCAAGGTATATCAAAGCCAATTTTAATTAACAATGATTTGTAATTTAGTGGTGAGCACAAGGTAACATATACCATGTAATGACGAAGTCTAACTCTCTTCCTATGCATCGGGATGTCATAAAAGAACAATTCATGCACACATAGTAAAGGCCAATGCATAGTATAAACAGTTTCTTGCAATTTTATTGTATTGGAAACATAGAGAGGTGGAGATATGGTTCCTCTCTCATAATAATTGCAATTAGGAGCAGTAAGCACATGGACATTATATCTATCAAAAACATCATGTACAATGGTAAAAGGCAACCCATCAATATAATCCTTAATAAGGGCAAACTTCTCCGATATAGTGTAGTCGGGAGAATTCAAAAAGATAATAGGACTATCATGCGTGGGTGCAATAGCAACAATTCCATGTTTAACATAAGGAACTATAGCAAGTTCATCTCCATAAGCATAATTCATATTGGCATCTTGGCCACAAGCATCATCAAAAAGGCATATTTCAAAAGAATCCAAGGGATCATAACAGTTATCATAGCATTCATTCTTCGGTAAGCACGAAGGGAAATTAAACATGTATGAGTTGAAGAGTTACTCTCATTAGAAGGTGGGCACGGGTGATCAATCCGCTCTTCCTCCTTTTGTTCTTCGCTCTCCTCCTCATCTTTTTCATCCAATGAGCTCACAGTTTCATCAACTTCTTCTTCCATAGACTCCTGCAAAATATTAGTCTCTTCTCGGACAGCGGAGACTTTCTCAATAAGTGCATTAATTTCGGAATTGTATTCATAATTCTCATAGCAATATTTGAGGATAGCTAAATTTTTAGATCTATAAACAACATCATCAAAATCTTCAAACTCTTTACACATAGATTCAATTTCATAAGCACCCATAAAAGCAACAAATTCTTCTATTTGTTCCACATCATAGTAATCATATATACCATTAGCATAAGAAGCTAAGGTTTTATTATCATTGAATTTGCATGAAAATGGAAGGTGTGGAGCCTTCATCCTAGAGCAACAAGTATAATCATAACTCACGCATAATTGCCAAGCATACCACTTCAATATATGAATTTGATCCCATAATAGTTTCCGTTTTTGTGTCAAGCGATAATCCCTAAAGTATTCACGTTGATCCAACGTTACTCCCATTACATAATTAAATGGGGTTTTCTCAGGATTATTAAAGTAGTACATAATATCTTTCACATAACCAGCATCGAGGGTTTTAGGAGGTTCCCCATCTCCATGAGCAGAAAGTACACCTAATTTTTTTGGTATTTTGTGTTCCATATCCATAACTAAAGATAAAGAACAACTAAGAATAGCAAATAAAAATTACTTAGTGATAAAGCAAACAAGCACACACGAGAATATTCACCCCACGCTATCGCTCCCCCGCAACGGCGCCAGAAAAAGGTCTTGATAACCCACAAGTATAGGGGATCAATTGTAGCCTCTTTCGATAAGTAAGAGTGTCGAACCCAACGAGGAGCTAATGCAATAACAAATATTCCCTCAAGTTCTATCGACCACTGGTACAACTCTACACACGCTTGACGTTCGCTTTACCTAGAACAAGTATGAAACTAGAAGTACTTTGTAGGTGTTGTTGGATAGGTTTGCAAGATAATAAAGAGTACGTAAATAAAAAGTAGGGGCTGTTTAGATAAAGACACAACTAAGTTAGTTTTAGTAAAGATCTTGTTGTTACGAGAAAGTTATTTGTCCCTAGGCAATCGATAACTAGACCGGTAATCATTATTACAATTTTATTTGAGGGAGAGGCATAAGCTAACATACTTTCTCTACTTGGATCATATGCACTTATGATTGGAACTCTAGAAAGCATCCGCAACTACTAAAGATCATTAAGGTAAAACCCAACCATAGCATTAAAGCATCAAGTCCTCTTTATCCCATACGCAAACAACCTACTTACTCGGGTTTGTGTTTCAGTCACTCACGCAACCCACTATAAGCGAATCATGAATGTATTGCAACACCCTACAGCGGGGGTCCCTCACGCTTGCGCGACACGGAGAGCACCATAGGACAGCACCAATAATAAAACATGCAACTCAAACCAATCTTGATCATCAAATAGCCATTAGGACAAAACGGATCTACTCAAACATCATAGGATAGCCATACATCATAGGGAAATAATATATAGAGTTGAGCACCATGTTTAAGTAGAGATTACAGCGGGTAAGAGAGAGGTTACACCGCTGCATAGAGGGGGGAAGAGTTGGTGGTGAAGGCGGTGAAGTTGTTGGTGAAGATGACGGTGATGATGATGGCCCCAGGTGGCACTCCGGCGCCACCGGAAGCAAGGGGGAGAGGGCCCCCCTTCTTCTTCTTCCTTGACGTCCTCCCTAGATGGGAGAAGGGTTTCCCCTCTGGTCCTTGGCCTCCATGGCGTGGGAGGGGCGAGAGCCCCTCCGAGATTGGATCTGTCTCTCTGTCTCTCTTTGTTTCTGTGTTCTTTTCTGCTGCCCTTTCACCGTTTCTTTTATATCCGGAGATCCGTAAATCCGATTGGAACGAAACCTTTGCCATCATTTTTTTTCTCCGAAAATTAGCTTTCTTGCGGCCTAACAAGGGCATCAACCGCCTTACTGGTGGGTCACGAGGGTCAGGGGCGCGCCCTGGTGGGGGGGGTGCCCCCCTACCTCGTGCCCACCTCGAACACTGGTTCGCGTTGATTTTTCTTCCAGATTTTCCAAGTATTCTGGAAAGTATCTCCGTCCATTTTTATCACATTTGGACTCCGTTTGATATGGATATTCTGCGAAACCAAAAACATGCAACAGACAGGAACTGGCACTGGGCACTGGATCAATATGTTAGTCCCAAAAATAGTATAAAAAGTTGCCAAAAAGTATATGGAAGTTGTAGAATAGTGGCATGGAACAATCAAAAATTATAGATACGACAGAGACGTATCAATCCCGCTGTATGGATTGAGGATTTCCTCCTTCACATCCACATGGCTCGCGGCGATGATCTACATGCCATCAAGTACCTCCCACTAAAACTCAAAGGACTAGCTCGGCATTGGCTGAACAGCTTGCCAGCAGACTCTGTAGGCAGTTGGGAGGATCTGGAAGACGCATTCCTGGAAAACTTCCAGGGCACTTACATACGGCCACCGGATGCTGACGACTTGAGCCATATAACCCAGCAGCCAGGGGAATCGGCCAGACAATTCTGGACGTGGTTCCTGTCTAAGAAAAACCAAATTGTCGACTGTTCGGATGCAGAGGCCCTAGCGGCATTCAAGCATAACATCTGTGACGAATGGCTAGCTCGCCACCTTGGCCAGGAGAAGCCGAAATCTATGATAGCCCTCACAACACTCATGACCCGCTTTTGCGCGGGCGAGGATAGCTGGCTGGCTCGCAGCAACAACACATCCAGGAATCCGGGCACTCCGAATAACAAAGATGCCAACGGCAAACTATGACGCAACAAACACAAGCACCACAAATATGGTGATAAAACCAATAATACAGCAGTTAATGCCAGGTTCAGGGCCTCAAAGCCCGGTCAGCGAAAAGGGCCGCCCAAAAAATACAAATCCGGGTCCGTCCAGTCTGGACCGCATACTCGCTCGCCAATGCCAAATTCATGGCACCCCAGAAACGCCAGCCACCCATACCAACAGAGAATGCTGGGTCTTCAAACAAGCCGGCAAGGCAGGCGCCAAACACGAAGAGGGGTCTCAAAGCGACGATAGCAACAAAGAGTCCGGATTCCCGAACACAGGTGGGCAAAAGAAATCCCCCGCCATACTCAATCGGTGAATGTAGTAAATACCACCCAAACGGCCCACTTGGACCAGATATACTCCCTTAAGGATGGCGGCTCAACGGACTCATCGTCCCACAATATAAGCTAGGGCCGGTCACCTTCAACCACACGGATCGTCCGGTCAACGCTAACCAGGGCAATGCAGCCGCACTAATTCTCAACCCAATAGTAGACGGGTTCCACCTCACTCAAGTCCTCATGGACGGAGGTACCAGTTTAAATCTGCTTTACCAGGATACAGTGCGCAAGATGGGCATCGATCAGTCAGCGATCAAGCCCACTAAGGCCACTTTCAGAGGCATCATACCAGGTATGGAGGTCAGCTGTACAGGCTCCATTTCCCTTGGGGTAATCTTTGGATCACCAGAAAATTACCGTACCAAAGAGTTAATCTTTGAAATCACCCCTTTCCGCAGTGAATATCAAGCACTGCTCGGGCGAACCGCGTTCGCTTGATTCAACGCGGTGCCACATTATGCCTACCGTAAGCTGAAAATGCTCGGTCCACGCGCCGTCATCATGATTCATGGCAAGAACGAATTTTCCCTTCGACACCAACAAATACATCACTGCCTTAGCAGCAAGAACACCGAGCAGCACCTTGCAGCCGAACCTCGAGTCGACACCTAGGCTCCCGGACACCGTCAAGGGGCTCCGAACTACTTTGCGGAAGGATACCCTGGCTCGTCCAGGGTTTAATTAAACACTCTGGCGAAGGCCACGGCAGGCCGAACTCAGCGGCTTAGCCGCCCTTCGGCACGAAAATATTTCTTATATTTCCTTCGCAGGTTCATCTTTGCACCGTCCAGGATGGACTCCACAGAGGCAACTCGAACGCGTCTCGGGATCCGTAGACACTCCCCGCGGCGAACGTCCGGCTATAATACGGACCCACACCCAACCTCTCCCCTCCGATCACAGCAGGTTCTGCTATCACAACTCCTTTTTTATCACATTATTTGTACCGTACACATAGACGTATTATTTATATATACTGTTGGGTAACGTAGTAATTTCAAAAAAATTCCTATGCACACACAAGATCATGGTGATGCATAGCAACGAGAGGGGAGAGTGTAGTCTACGTACCCTCGTAGACCGGCAACGGAAGTGTTGACACAACATAGAGAAAGTAGTCGTACGTCTTCCCGATCGAACCGATCCAAGTACCGAACGTACGACACCTCCGAGTTCTGCACACGTTCAACTCGGTGACGTCCCTCGATCTCCGATCCAGCAAAACATTGAGGGAGAGTTTCGTGAGCACGACGGCGTGATAACGGTGATGATGTTCTACCGACGCAGGGCTTCGCCTAAGCACCGCTACGATATGACCGAGGTGGAATATGGTGGAAGGGGGCACCGCACACGGCTAAGGAACGATCACGAAGATCAACTTCAGTAGTAGAAAATGGAGCTTTAAAACCGGTTCGTAAGGGCCTTTAGTGCCGGTTCCATAACCGACACTAATTGGTGGGCACTAAAGGCTCCCCCTTTAGTACCGGTTCGGCACGAACCAGCGCTAAAGTGCCACCACGTGGCGTGAGCTCGCGCCCTGGTATGGGGGACCTTTAGTACCGGTTGGTGTTACCAACCGGTACTAAAGGTTCTTTTTGAATATATTTTTTGAAATTTTTGGAAATTTTTTTTGATTATTTTTTTCGATTTTCAATTTTTCTAAATTATTTGGTGATTTAGTCTCTAATCACCTCTCTTAACTGCCGAAGTGTGGATCACTCATTCCAAATCATCTAATTTCCCAACCGGTCATCCATCCCTCTCACTACTCCAGCCTGAGCACGCTTAACTTTCGAGTTCTATTCTCCTTCCTTTCCAAGTCTGCACTTGTTGTTTTCCTAACAATAGTAAGATGCCAATCCTATTAACCCTCAGGAGTTTAGCTTGAGCATGAAGTCACACATTTCACTGTTTGAGTTTGAAACTATTATTCTAAAAAACAGTAATTATTTAGTAACACTAATATTTCTTGAATAAGTTTGACCATAGTTTGACCACAGTTTGACCATAGCTTGACCAGATTTGACCAAAATTCAAAAAATTGAAATAATTATTTAGTAACACCAATATTCTTGAATAATTATGTAGTAATATTAATACTTCTTGAATAAGTAGTTTGACCAGATTTAACAAATTTTTTTTAAAAAACTTAAATTTGACCATATCTTTTTTTCCTTTTGGAATTTGAGGATTCTAAAAAATTGCAAACAGGTCGTAGGCGGTCTCCATCGGATGCGGATTTTCGTGTTGAATTTTTTGATATATTATATGTTTTTTCCGACATCGTATGCAAAAGTTATAGCCGTTTTACATTTTCCCTACAGTTTTTGCAAAACATGTCCAAATTTAAGTTTTCAAATTTTCCTAACTAATAGATGTAGTAATATAACTACCTCTCGAAGGATTTTATTTTTTGAAGTTTTTATCATTTTCTTTTGATTTTTTCAGAACT
>NC_041392.1:696001612-696041810 GCF_002162155.2 Triticum dicoccoides | reverse complement strand
TGGCACGAACCGACATTAATGCATAATCGTTCGAACCGGCACTAATGGTACCATTAGTGCCGGCTCAAATTCAAATCGGCACTAATGTGCTTCACGTTTGACCCTTTTTCTACTAGTGCTTGTGTGTCATGGGGTGCCCCCTTGCCCCCGTATATAAAGGAGGGAAAGGGGGAGGTGCGGCCGGCCCTAGGGGTGCGCCTGGAGGAGTCCTACTCCCACTGGGAGTAGGACTCCCCCCTCTGGCCTTGTTGGAAAAGGAAGGGGGAAGGGAGAAAGAGGAAAGGGGGCGCCGCCCCCCTTCCTTGTCCTATTCGGACTAGGGGGGAGGGGGCGCGCAGCCTGCCCTGGCCGGCCCTCCTCTTCTCCCTTATGGCCCATGTAGGCCCAATAACCCCCCCCCCCGGGGGGGGGGGTTCCGGTAACCCCCTGGTACTCCGGTAAAATCCCGATTTCACCTGGAATGTTTCCTATATCCAAATATAGGCTTCCAATATATCAATCTTTATGTCTCGACCATTTCGAGACTCCTCGTCATATCAGTGATCACATCCGGGACACCGAACAACCTTCGGTACATCAAAACACAAAAACCCTAATTACGATCGTCACCGAACTTTAAGCGTGCGGATCCTACGGGTTCGAGAACTATGTAGACATGACCGAGACACATCTCCGGTCAATAACCAATAGCGGAACTTGGATGCTCATATTGGCTCCTACATATTCTACGAAGATCTTTGTCAGTCAGACCGCATAACAACATACGTTGTTCCCTTTGTCATCGGTATGTTACTTGCTCGAGATTCGATCGTCGATATCTCAATACCTAGTTCAATCTCGTTACCGGCAAGTCTCTTTACTCGTTCCGTAATACATCATCCCGCAACTAACTTATTAGTTGCAATCCTTGCAAGGCTTAAGTGATGTGCATTACCGAGAGGGCCCAGAGATACCTCTCGGACAATCGGAGTGACAAATCCTAATCTCGAAATACGCCAACCCAACAAGTACCTTCGGAGACACCTGCAGAGCACCTTTATAATCACCCAGTTACGTTGTGACGTTTGGTAGCACACAAAGTGTTCTTCCGGTAAACGGGAGTTGCATAATCTCATAGTCATAGGAACATGTATAAGTTATGAAGAAAGCAATAGCAACAAACTAAACGATCATAGTGCTAAGCTAACGGAATGGGTCAAGTCAATCACATCATTCTCCTAATGATGTGATCCCATTAATCAAATGACAACTCATGTCTATGGTTAGGAAACATAACCATCTTTGATCAACAAGCTAGTCAAGTAGAGGCATACTAGTGACACTCTGTTTGTCTATGTATTCACACATGTATTATGTTTCCGGTTAATACAATTCTAGCATGAATAATAAACATTTATCATGATATAAGGAAATAAATAATAACTTTATAATTGCCTCTAGGGCATATTTCCTTCAGTCTCCCACTTGCACTAGAGTCAATAATCTAGATTACACAGTAATGATTCTAACACCCATGGAGCCTTGGTGCTGATCATGTTTTGCTCGTGGAAGAGGCTTAGTCAGCGGGTCTGCAACATTCAGATCCGTATGTATCTTGCAAATTTCTATGTCTCCTACTTGGACTAAATCCCGAATGGAATTGAAGCATCTCTTGATGTGCTTGGTTCTGTTGTGAAATCTGGATTCCTTTGCCAAGGCAATTGCACTAGTATTGTCACAAAAGATTTTCATTGGACCCGGTGCACTAGGTATGACACCTAGATCGGATATGAACTCCTTCATCCAGACTCCTTCATTTGCTGCTTCCGAAGCAGCTATGTACTCCGCTTCACATGTAGATCCCGCCACAACGCTTTGTTTAGAACTGCACCAACTGACAGCTCCAGCATTCATTATAAACACGTATCCGGTTTGCGATTTAGAATCATCCGGATCAGTGTCAAAGCTTGCATCAACGTAACCATTTACGATGAGCTCTTTGTCACCTCCATATACGAGAAACATATCCTTAGACCTTTTCAGGTATTTCAGGATGTTCTTGACCGCTGTCCAGCGATCCACTCCTGGATTACTTTGGTACCTCCCTGCTAGACTTATAGCAAGGCACACATCAGGTCTGGTAAACAGCATTGCATACATGATAGAGCCTATGGCTGAAGCATAGGGAACATCTTTCATTTTCTCTATATCTTCTGTGGTGGTCGGGCATTGAGTCTTACTCAACTTCACACCTTGTAACACAGGCAAGAACCCTTTCTTTTCTTGATCCATTTTGAACTTGTTCAAAACTTTGTCAAGGTATGTGCTTTGTGAAAGTCCAATTAAGCATATTGATCTATCTCTATAGATCTTAATGCCCAATATGTAAGCAGCTTCACCGAGGTCTTTCATTGAAAAACTTTTATTCAAGTATCCCTTTATGCTATCCAGAAATTCTATATTATTTCCAGTCAATAATATGTCATCCACATATAATATCAGAAATGCTACAGAGCTCCCACTCACTTTCTTGTAAATACATGCTTCTCCAAAAGTCTGTATAAAACCAAATCCTTTGATCACACTATCAAAGCGTTTATTCCAACTCCGAGAGGCTTGCACCAGTCCATAAATGGATCGCTGGAGCTTGCACACTTTGTTAGCTCCCTTTGGATCGACAAAACCTTCTGGTTGCATCATATACAACTCTTCTTCCAGAAATCCATTCAGGAATGCAGTTTTGACATCCATTTGCCAAATTTCATAATCATAAAATGCGGCAATTGCTAACACTATTCGGACAGACTTAAGCATCGCTACGGGTGAGAAGGTCTCATCGTAGTCAACCCCTTGAACTTGTCGAAAACCTTTCGCAACAAGTCGAGCTTTGTAGACAGTAACATTACCGTCAGCGTCAGTCTTCTTCTTGAAGATCCATTTATTCTCAATTGCTTGCCGATCAATGGGCAAGTCAACCAAAGTCCATACTTTGTTCTCATACATGGATCCCATCTCAGATTTCATGGCTTCTAGCCATTTTGCGGAATCTGGGCTCACCATCGCTTCTTCATAGTTCGTGGGTTCATCATGATCTAGTAGCATGACTTCCAGAATAGGATTACCGTACCACTCTGGTGTGGATCTTACTCTGGTTGATCTACGAGGTTCGGTAGTAACTTGATCTGAAGTTTCATGATCATTATCATTAGCTTCCTCACTAATTGGTGTAGGTGTCACAAAAACCGGTTTCTGTGATGTACTACTTTCCAATAAGGGCGCAGGTATAGTTACCTCATAAAGTTCTACTTTCCTCCCACTCACTTCTTTCGAGAGAAACTCCTTCTCTAGAAAGACTCCGAATTTAGCAACAAAAGTCTTGCCTTCGGATCTGTGATAGAAGGTGTACCCAACAGTCTCCTTTGGGTATCCTATGAAGACACATTTCTCCAATTTGGGTTCAAGCTTATCAGGTTGAAGCTTTTTCACATAAGCATCGCAGCCCCAAACTTTCAGAAATGACAACTTTGGTTTCTTGCCAAACCACAGTTCATAAGGCGTCGTGTCAACAGATTTCGATGGTGTCCTATTTAACGTGAATGCAGCCATCTCTAAAGCATAACCCCAAAACGATAGTGGTAAATCAGTAAGAGACATCATAGATCGCACCATATCTAATAAAGTACGATTACGACGTTCGGACACACCATTATGCTGTGGTGTTCCGGGTGGCGTGAGTTGCGAAACTATTCCGCATTGTTTCAAATGTAGACCAAACTCGTAACTCAAATATTCTCCTCCACGATCAGATCGTAGAAACTTTATTTTCTTGTTACGATGATTTTCAACTTCACTCTGAAATTCTTTGAACTTTTCAAATGTTTCATACTTATGTTTCATTAAGTAGATATAGCCATATCTGCTTAAATCATCTGTGAAGGTGAGAAAATAACGATATCCGCCACGAGCCTCAACATTCATTGGACCACATACATCTGTATGTATGATTTCCAACAAATTTGTTGCTCTCTCCATAGTACCGGAGAACGGCGTTTTAGTCATCTTACCCATGAGGCATGATTCGCAAGTACCAAGTGATTCATAATCAAGTGGTTCCAAAAGTCCATCAGTATGGAGTTTCTTCATGCGCTTTACACCGATATGACCTAAACGGCAGTGCCACAAATAAGTTGCACTATCATTATCAACTCTGCATCTTTTGATTTCAACATTATGAATATGTGTATCAATACTATCGAGATTCATAAAAAATAGACCACTCTTCAAGGGTGCATGACCAGAAAAGATATTACTCATATTAATAGAACAACCATTATTCTCTGATTTAAATGAATAACCGTCTCGCATCAAACAAGATCTAGATATAATGTTCATGCTTAACGCTGGCACCAAATAACAATTATTTAGGATACTAATCCCGAAGGTAGATGTAGAGGTAGCGTGCCGACCGCGATCACATCGACTTTGGAACCATTTCCCACGTGCATCGTCACCTCATCCTTAGCCACTCTTCGCTTAATCCGTAGCCCCTGTTTCGAGTTGCAAATGTTAGCAACAGAACCAGTATCAAATACCCAGGTGCTACTGCGAGCATTAGTAAGGTACACATCAATAACATGTATATCACATATACCTTTGTTCACTTTGCCATCCTTCTTATCCTCCAAATACTTGGGGCAGTTCCGCTTCCAGTGACCAGTCTGCTTGCAGTAGAAGCACTCAGCCTCAGGCTTAGGTCCAGAGTTGGGTTTCTTATCCTGAGCAGCAACTTGTTTGCTGTTCTTCTTGAAGTTCCCTTTCTTCTTCCCTTTGCCCTTTTTCTTGAAACTGGTGGTCTTATTGACCATCAACACTTGATGCTCCTTCTTGATTTCTACCTCCGTGGCTTTTAGCATCGCGAAGAGCTCAGGAATAGTCTTATTCATCCCTTGCATATTATAGTTCATTACGAAGCTTTTGTAGCTTGGTGGCAGTGATTGAAGAACTCTGTCAATGACACTATCAACAGGAAGATTAACCCCCAGTTGAGTCAAGTGATTATGATACCCAGACATTTTGAGTATATGTTTACTGACAGAACTATTCTCCTCCATCTTGCAGCTATAGAACTTATTGGAGACTTCATATCTCTCAATCCAGGCATTTGCTTGAAATATTAACTTCAACTCCTGGAACATCTCATATGCTCCATGACGTTCAAAATGTCGTTGAAGACCCAGTTCTAAGCCGTAAAGCACGGCACACTGAACTATCGAGTAGTCATCAACTTTGCTCTGCCAGTCGTTCATAACATCTGGTGTTGCTCCTGCAGCAGGCTTGGCACTTAGCGGTGCTTCCAGGACATAATTCTTCTGTGCAGCAATTAGGATAATCCTCAAGTTACGGACCCAGTCCGTGTAATTGCTACCATCATCTTTCAACTTTGCTTTCTCAAGGAACGCATTAAAATTCAACGGAACAACAACACGAGCCATCTATCTACAATCAAACATAGACAAGCAAGATACTATCAGGTACTAAGTTCATGATAAATTTAAGTTCAATTAATCATATTACTTAAGAACTCCCACTTAGAAAGATATCCCTCTAATCCTCTAAGTGATCACGTGATCCAAATCAACTAAACCATGTCCGATCATCACGTGAGATGGAGTAGTATTAATGGTGAACATCAATATGTTGATCATATCTACTATATGATTCATGCTCGACCTTTCGGTCTTCGTGTTTCGAGGCCATATCTGTTATATGCTAGGCTCGTCAAGTTTAACCTGAATATTCCGCGTGTGCAACTGTTTTGCACCCGTTGTATTTGAACGTAGAGCCTATCACACCCGATCATCACATGGTGTCTCAGCACAAAGAACTTTCGCAACGGTGCATACTCAGGGAGAACACTTATACTTTGATAATTTAGTGAGGGGTCATCTTACAATGCTACCGTCAATCAAAGCAAGATAAGATGCATAAAAGATAAACATCACATGCAATCAATATAAGTGATATGATATGGCCATCATCATCTTGTGCTTGTGATCTCCATCTTCGAAGCACCGTCATGATCACCATCGTCACTGACGCGACACCTTGATGACCATCGTAGCATCGTTGTCGTCTCACCAATCTTATGCTTCCACGACTATCGCTACTGTTTAGTGCTAAAGTAAAGCATTACAGCGCAATTGCATTGCATACAATAAAGCAACAACCATATGGCTCCTGCCAGTTGCCGATAACTCGGTTACAAAACATGATCATCTCATACAATAAAATTTAGCATCATGTCTTGACCATATCACATCACAACATGCCCTGCAAAAACAAGTTAGACGTCCTCTACTTTGTTGTTGCAAGTTTTACGTGGCTGCTACGGGCTTAGCAAGAACCGTTCTTACCTACGCATCAAAACCACAATGATAGTTTGTCAAGTTGGTGCTGTTTTAACCTTCGCAAGCACCGGGCGTAGCCACCCTTGGTTCAACTAAAGTTGGAGAAACTGACACCCGCCAGCCACCTGTGTGCAAAGCACGTCGGTAGAACCAGTCTCGCGTAAGCGTACGCGTAATGTCGGTCCGGGCCGCTTCATCCAACAATACCGCCGAACCAAAGTATGACATGCTGGTAAGCAGTATGACTTATATCGCCCACAACTCACTTGTGTTCTACTCGTGCACAACATCAACACATAAAACCTGGCTCAGATGCCACTGTTGGGTAACGTAGTAATTTCAAAAAATTTCCTATGCACACACAAGATCATGGTGATGCATAACAACGAGAGGGGAGAGTGTAGTCTACGTACCCTCGTAGACCGGCAATAGAAGCGTTGACACAACGTAGAGGAAGTAGTCGTACGTCTTCCCGATTCGACCGATCCAAGTACCGAACGTACGACACCTCCGAGTTCTGCACACATTCAACTCGGTGACGTCCCTCGAGCTCCGATCCAGCAAAACATTGAGGGAGAGTTTCATCAGCACGATGGCGTGATGACGGTGATGGTGTTCTACCGACACAGGGCTTCGCCTAAGAACCGCTACGATATGACCGAGGTGGAATATGGTGGAAGGGGGCACCACACATGGCTAAGGAACGATCACGAAGATCAACTTGTGTGTCATGGGGTCCCCCCTTGCCCCTGTATATAAAGGAGGGAGAGGGGGAGGTGCGGCTGGCCCTAGGGGTGCGCCTGGAGGAGTCCTACTCCCACTGGGAGTAGGACTCCCCCCTCTTGCCTTGTTGGAAAAGGAAGGGGGAAGGGAGAAAGAGGAAAGGGGGGCGCCGCCCCCCTTCCTTGTCCTATTCGGACGAGGGAGGGAGGGGGCACGCGGCCTGCCCTAGACAGCCCTCCTCTTCTCCCTTATGGCCCATGTAGGCCCAATAACCCCCGGGGGGTTCCGGTAACCCCCCGGTACTCCGGTAAAATCCCGATTTCACCTGGAACGTTTCCGATATCCAAATATAGGCTTCCAATATATCAATCTTTATGTCTCGACCATTTCGAGACTCCTCGTCATGTTTGTGATCACATCCGGGACACCGAACAACCTTCGGTACATCAAAACACAAAAACCCTAATTAAGATCGTCACCGAACTTTAAGCGTGCGGACCCTACGGGTTCGAGAACTATGTAGACATGACCGAGACACGTCTCCGGTCAATAACCAATAGCGGAACCTGGATGCTCATATTGGCTCCTACATATTCTACGAAGATCTTTATCGGTCAGACCGCATAACAACATACGTTGTTCCCTTTGTCATCAGTATGTTACTTGCCCGAGATTCAATCGTCGGTATCTCAATACCTAGTTCAATCTCGTTACCGGCAAGTCTCTTTACTCATTCCATAATACATCATCCCGCAACTAACTCATTAGTCGCAATGCTTGCAAGGCTTATAATGATGTGCATTACCGAGTGGGCCCAGAGATACCTCTCCGACAATCAGAGTGACAAATCCTAATCTCGAAATACACCAACCCAACAAGTACCTTCGGAGACACCTGTAGAGCACCTTTATAATCACCCAGTTACGTTGTGACGTTTGGTAGCACACAAAGTGTTCCTCCGGTAAACGGGAGTTGCATAATCTCATAGTCATAGGAACATGTATAAGTTATGAAGAAAGCAATAGCAACAAACTAAATGATCATAGTGCTAAGCTAATGGAATGGGTCAAGTCAATCACATCATTCTCCTAATGATGTGATCCCATTAATCAAATGACAACTCATGTCTATGGTTAGGAAACATAACCATCTTTGATCAACGAGCTAGTCAAGTAGAGGCATAGTAGTGACACTCTGTTTGTCTATGTATTCACACATGTATTATGTTTCCGGTTAATACAATTCTAGCATGAATAATAAACATTTATCATGATATAAGGAAATAAATAATAACTTTGTTATTGCCTCTAGGGCATATTTCCTTCATATACAACATGTGGGTTCATATGATGCTTACCTACTGGTTATTTGTTATCAAAATCATTTCGTCAAATGGCATCCGTACACAGCGGTATGCCCTAAATATGCCAGGGGCTTCGTCTTCCCCGTAACACGACAATAAAAATCCGAACACCTTCACGGAAGTTCGGCACCCCGAACTTATAGCATTATATGCATCAACTCCGAATCATGTCTTGGGTCAATAGTTGGGTTTGCCCGGCTCCTATGTTTTGGTACCTTACGTTCCGCTATATCGGCTAAGGTAGCACCAGGAAAACTACTACGATTGTGTCCCGGTTCTTCCGGACGAACACCTCAGTAGAGAAAGCCGAAAACTGACTGTCATGATACGGCGAGAGCTGGTCAGCTGTTCGAGCGGTCACAAAATCTTTAAGGATTTCTCCCGCACAATGCCATAACCAATGCAGCGTGCGACGGATCGGCTTTTTTCTTCGATCAGGCGCTTATAGAGCCCCTAGTACGGTCTTCCGAACACAAGGGGCTGCGCCGACCATACTAAATCTCCTCTGGCTAAGTGAGAGTGATAAAGCCCTATAGTCCGATTGCCTGGTTCATTGTGCTAAGCACCTCCCTTGGAGGACCCAAAACTGGGATAAAGTGTGCTCAAGTTTATCCCGAACACCCCCGTACTCCTTACGTGGGGGCAGAAGTCGACGACTGGCCAACTCTCAGCCTTAATATGCAAACGGCCGCACATGAGGGTAAAATTTTGTATAACATGCGACATATCAACGACCTTGTTTAAACATTACAACGGAGAACATGATCCGCATTCAGGGAAATATAATGTCCTTGTTTCATAGCTCCGCCGCAAGGTAGGATCCTTTCAGGACACTCTTATAATACGATTCGGGCTTGTGGTGCTCCTTCCCTTCCGGTAGTCCTTCGGTCACCAGCTTTTCGGCATCCAGCTTCCCCCAGTGCACCTTTGCAAGGGTGAAGGCCATTCGCGCTCCTTCTATACAGACCGACCGCTTGATGATGTCAAGTCGAGGGCAAGCACTTATAAGCCGCCTTACGAGCCCGATGTAGATGCTTGGAATCGGTTCAGCATGCCATAGCCGGATAACCACATCTTTCATGGCTAGTTCCGCCACCTTATGCAGTTCGATCAACTATTTCAGTTGATCGGCAAAAGGCACCGGATAATTCGGTGCCAAATACTAAGACCAAAAAAGCTTATCGGCGGTGTTCCTTCCTTTGACTCGGTAGAAGTGAGTGGCATCTGATATACTGTCGGGTAGCTCAGCAAATACACCTGAGAAGTCCGGATTCACAATCAGAAACATAGTTTTCCCTTCAAATATTTTCTTTACATGGGAAAAGCTTACCCGCCGCGATCTTCCTCGCCTCGTGGATCCCCTGCTGCGCGCTTTGTGTTTCCCCCTGGGCGTTACTCGTGGCTTGGCGTGCCTTGGTGAGTTTGGACTCTTTCTTCGATAAACTCTGCTCCAAGGCCTCACATTTACTCACGGCCTCTCGCAGCTCCTGCTCAGCTTTAATAACTCTGGCTTCGTGTTTCTCATGAAAAGCCCGCTTCGTGGCCGCCTTTTTCCCGGCCTCGGCAACGGCCCTTTTGAGGGCCTCGACTTCGGTCATAACTCCTAGCACAAATTATGCGGCTTATTTCATACTGACCATTTATTTCACAATAAACACACATAATGCTGGTACATACCTTGTTTATCCCTCAACTGCATTTTCAATCAGCCAATTTCTTCTCTGGCCCGCTCCAGACTTTGATTCAGTCCGGCAATCTCCGCAGTATGAGAGGCAGCAGCCGCTACAGGTATATGCTTAAAACAGGAGAGAAATCAATGTCATTTAGTGAGTCTTCCTGAGATCACGAATTTGATCCCCTGTCCGGTTCTTTCTTTCACCGAATAGTGTATCAGGGGCTACTATCTATACTATGACACTCTTCGATAACTCATAAAACATACCTCAAAGCCTTTTATAAGACTGATACAGGCTTCGTTCAGTCCACTCTTGGTCGACTGGATTTTCTCAATCACCGTGCCCATCAGGGTACGGTGTTCATAAACGATGGAGGCATCTCGTAACGCCACCAACAAAGCATCCGACACTTCTGGATGGACAGAGGTTGCCGGCGGAATAGGCATGCCCTCTCCGGTTGAAGAAGGCTGCCTTCTTGATTCTGGAGCCGTACAGGTCTCTGGAATCTCATCCGGTAGGGAGCCAAACTCAGAATCGCCCCCACCATCAGACCCCATGGGAATCTTTTTCCCCACGTGTCCGGCCCCTGCGGTTCGACCTCCAGGCGCCACTTTCATGGTTTCTTCCTTCCCTCCTGGGCCGGGGTCCTTTTGGGACGAGGCCTCGGTGTTTGACACCTGCTTGGAGGAAGGGTCTTTCGGGGGCGTCCCACTCTCCACATCATTTGAGCTCAGCAGGTCCTCCGATGAAGATTGTACGGTGCAGGACCTCACCGGACTACAAGAAATATACGGCTTAGGTTAAAATACTAAGCCACGATGAGTCCGGACACTTAAACGTACTTGGATTTTATATACCCACGAGTTCACCAAGGGCTGGGCCCTGGGATCCCATGCCGGGCCGCTGTTGGCGGCGACAAGAGACTCCTCTTGATGAGGAATCTTTCCTCTTTTGGGTAGTTCGGCCCCCAGGGATGCGGAGGCCATCCTCTTCCTTCTTCCCTCTGCAGGAGATTCATTCTGCCCCCCCTTTTCGTCCTCTTCGAAGGCGGAATGGGCATCAGAGCCTTCGTGTATTGTGCCCGAAGTGCCGCGACGATGAAGGCCGCCCCGGGTCTTTTCAGCCTCCTCGGCCGTCTACTTCGGCACCTTGTAAGGCATCGGGACCCGCATCTTCGTCGGAAGTGGGATGGCCGGGTCTTCGGGCAGCAGGGCCGGACAATGGATCCGCTCTGCCTTCTTCGTCCAGCTCTGGGAAAGTTGAATGAACACATGTCAAATCCTTCCTTTGGGTCATGCGGATGGAAAAGTTTGATAAACTCATCGAACTTGCAGGGCGGGACAGTTGGTACCCGTGGTCTTCGGCGGAGTCCGGCCATAAGTTGCCGGACTTAAAAAGCACCTTCCAAATGTCCTCATGCGAAGAGCCGAAGAGCCTTTGCAGGGTTTGGTGCCTGACCGGATCGAACTCCCATAGATTGCAAGTCCGGTGTTGACAAGGTAATATCCAGCGGATTAACATCACCTGGACTACGTCGACGAGTTTAGTGTTCTTATCTCCCATATCTTTAACGCGTGTCTGGAGCACCGACAGTTCGTCGGACGAGGACCAATCCAGTCCTTTCTTGACCCAGGACGTAAGCCGCAGAGGGGCGCCGGATCGAAACTCGGGAGAAGCGGCCTATTCCTTACCACTCAGCTCAGTGATGTAGAACCACTATTGTTGCCACTCCTTGACAGAATCATTAAAGGTTCACGTTGGCCATATGACGTTGGGCATCTTGCTCACCATAGCGCCCCCGCACTCGGCATGCTCGCCGCTCACCACCTTGGGCTTCACATTAAAGACCTTTAGCCATAAACCGAAGTGCAGCGAAACGCGGAGAAAGGCCTCGCACACGACAATGAATGTCGAGATGTTGAGGAAGGAATTAGGGGACAGATCATGAAGATCGTGTTGGGGAATGTAGTAATTTCAAAAAAATTCTACGCACATGCAAGATCATAGTGATGCATATCAACGAGAGGGGAGAGTGTTGTCCACATACCCTCGTAGACCAAAAGCGGAAGCATTAGCACAATGCGGTTGATGTAGTCGTACGTCTTCATGATCCGACCAATCAAGTACCGAACGCAGGCACCTCCGAGTTCAGCACACGTTCAGTCTGATGATGCCCCTCGAACTCCGATCCAGCCGAGTGTTGAGGGAGAGTTTCGTCAGCACGACGGCGTGGTGACGATGATGATGTTCTACCAATGCAGGGCTTCGCCTAAGCACCGCTACAGTATTATCGAGGTGGACTATGGTGGAGGGGGGCACCGCACATGGCTAAAAGATCAAACGATCAATTGTTGTGTCTATGGGGTGCCCCCTGCCCTCGTATATAAAGGAGTGGAGGAGGGGGAGGGCCGGCCCTCTCTATGGCGCGCCCTAGGGGAGTCCTACTCCCACCGGGAATAGGATTCCTCCTTTCCTAGTAGAACTAGGAGCCCTTCCAAGTAGTAGGAGTAGGAGGGAAGGAAAGGGAAGGGAAAAGGAGAAGGAAGGAAGGGGGCGCCCCCCTCCCTAGTCCAATTCGGACCAGCCCATTGGGGGGGTGCGGCCACCCATTGAGGCCTTTCTCTCCTTTCCCGTATGGCCCATTAAGGCCCAATACGAATTCCCGTAACTCCCCGGTACTCTTGAAAATACCCGAATCACTCGGAACCATTCTGATGTCTGAATATAGTCGTCCAATATATTGATCTTTACGTCTCGACCATTTTGATACTCCTCGTCATGTCCCCGATTTCATTCGGGACTCCGAACTCCTTCGGTACATCAAAACATATAAACTCATAATATAACTGTCATCGTAACTTTAAGCATGCGGACCCTACGGGTTCGAGAACTATGTAGACATGACCGAGACACGTCTCCGGTCAATAACCAATAGCGGAACCTGGATGCTCATATTGGCTCCTACATATTCTACGAAGATCTTTATCGGTCAAACCGCATAACAATATACATTGTTCCCTTTGTCATCGGTATGTTACTTGCCCGAGATTCGATCGTCGGTATCTCAATACCTAGTTCAATCTCGTTACCGGCAAGTCTCTTTACTCATTCCATAATACATCATCCCGCAACTAACTCATTAGTCGCAATGCTTGCAAGGCTTATAATGATGTGCATTACCGAGTGGGCCCAGAGATACCTCTCCGACAATCGGAGTGACAAATCCTAATCTTGAAATACGCCAACCCAACAAGTACCTTCGGAGACACCTGTAGAGCACCTTTATAATCACACAGTTACTTGTGACGTTTGGTAGCACACTAAGTGTTCCTCCGGTAAACGGGAGTTGCATAATCTCATAGTCATAGGAACATGTATAAGTCATGAAGAAAGCAATAGCAACATACTAAACGATCGAGTGCTAAGCTAACGGAATGGGTCAAGTCAATCACATCATTCTCCTAGTGATGTGATCCCGTTAATCAAATGACAACTCATGTCTATGGCTAGGAAACATAACCATCTTTGATCAACGAGCTAGTCAAGTAGAGGCATACTAGTGACACTCTGTTTGTCTATGTATTCACACATGTATCATGTTTCCGGTTAATACAATTCTAGCATGAATAATAAACATTTATCATGAAATAAGGAAATAAATAGTAACCTTATTATTGCCTCTAGGGCATATTTCCTTCAGTCTCCCACTTGCACTAGAGTCAATAATCTAGTTCACATCACTATGTGATTTAACACCAATAGTTCACATCACCATGTGATTAACACTCATAGTTCACATCGTCATGTGACCAACACCCAAAGGGTTTACTAGAGTCAATAATCTAGTTCACATCGCTATGTGATTAACACCCAAAGAGTACTAAGGTGTGATCATGTTTTGCTTGTGAGAGAAGTTTAGTGAACGGGTCTGTCACATTCAGATCCGTATGTATTTTGCAAATTTCTATGTCAACAGTGCTATGTATGTAGCTACTGTAGCTAATTGCTCCCACTTTCAATATGTATCCAGATTGAGACTTAGAGTCATCTGGATCAGTGTCAAAACTTGCATCGACGTAACCCTTTACGATGAACCTTTTTGTCACCTCCATAATCGAGAAACATATCCTTATTCCACTAAGGATAATTTTGACCGTTGTCCAGTGATCTACTCCTAGATCACTATTGTACTCCCTTGCCAAAATCAGTGTAGGGTATACAATAGATCTGGTACACAACATGGCATACTTTATAGAACCTATGGCTGAGGCATAGGGAATGACTTTCATTTTCTTTCTATCTTCTGCCGTGGTCGGGCTTTGAGTCTTACTCAATTTCACACCTTGTAACACAGGCAAGAACTCTTTCTTTGACTGTTCCATTTTGAACTACTTCAAAATCTTGTCAAGGTATGCACTCATTGAAAAAAAATCAAGCGTCTTGATCTATCCCTATAGATCTTGATGCTCAATATGTAAGCAGCTTCACCGATGTCTTTCTTTGAAAAACTCCTTTCAAACACTCCTTTATGATTTGCAGAAAATTTCTACATTATTTCTGATCAACTATATTCATTCACATATACTTATCAGAAATGTTGTAGTGCTCCCACTCACTTTCTCGTAAATACAGGCTTCACCGCAAGTCTGTATAAAACTATATGCTTTGATCAACTTATCAAAGCGTATATTCCAACTCCGAGATGCTTGCACCAGTCCATAGATGGATCGCTGGAGCGTGCATATTTTGTTAGCACCTTTAGGATTGAAAAAACCTTCTGGTGGCATCATATACAACTCTTCTTTAATAAATCCATTAAGGAATGCAATTTTGTTTATCCATTTGCCAAATTCCATAAAATGCGGCAATTGCTAACATGATTCGGATAGACTTAAGCATAGATATGAGTGAGAAACTCTCATCGTAGTCAACACCTTGAACTTGTCGAAAACCTTTTGCGACAATTCTTGCTTTGTAGATAGTAACACTACTATCAGCATCCGTCTTCCTCTTGAAGATCCATTTATTTTCTATGACTTGCTGATCATCGGGCAAGTCAACTAAAGTCCACACTTTGTTCTCATACATGGATCCCATCTCAGATTTTATGGCCTCAAGCCATTTCGCGGAATCTGGGCTCATCATCGCTTCCTCATAGTTCGTAGGTTCATCATGGTCAAGTAACATGACCTCCAGAACAGGATTACCGTACCACTCTGGTGTGAATCTCACTCTGGTTGACCTACGAGGTTCGGTAATAACTTGATCTGAAGTTACATGATCATCATCATTAGCTTCATCACCAATTGGTATAGGATTCACAGGAACAAATTTCTATGATGAACTACTTTCCAATAAGGGAGCAGGTACAGTTACCTCATCAAGTTCTACTTTCCTCCCACTCAGTTCTTTCGAGAGAAACTCCTTCTCTAGAAAGGATCCATTCTTAGCAACGAATATCTTGCCTTCGGATCTGTGATAGAAGGTGTACCCAACTGTCTCCTTTGGGTATCCTATGAAGACACACTTCTCCGATTTGGGTTTGAGCTTATCAGGATGAAACTTTTTCTTATAAGCATCGCAAACCCAAACTTTAAGAAACGACAACTTTGGTTTCTTGCCAAACCACAGTTCATACGGTGTCTTCTCAACGGATTTAGATGGTGCCCTTTTTAACACGAATGCAGCTGTCTCTAATGCATAACCCCAAAACTATAGTGGTAAATCGGTAAGAAACATCATAGATTGCACTATATCCAATAAAATACGGTTATGACGTTCGGACACACCATTATGCTGTGGTGTTCCAGGTGGCACGAATTTGTGAAACTATTCCACATTGTTTTAATTGAAGACCAAACTTGTAACTCAAATATTTTTCTCCGCGATCAGATCGTAGAAACTTTATTTTCTTGTCACGATGATTTTTCACTTCGCTCTTAAATTCTTTGAACTTCTCAAATGTTTCAGACTTATGTTTCATCAAGTAGATATACCCATATCTGCTCAAATCATCTGTGAAGGTCAGAAAATAATGATACCCGCCGCGAGCCTCAACACTCATCGGATCACATACATCAGTATGTATTATTTCCAATAAGTCAGTTGCTCGCTCCATTGTTCCGGAGAACGGAGTCTTAGTCATCTTGCCCATAAGGCATGGTTCGCAAGCATCAAGTGATTGATAATCAAGTGATTCCAAAATCCCATCAGCATGGAGTTTCTTCATGCGCTTTACACCAATATGACCTAAACGGCAGTGCCACAAATAAGTTGCACTATCATTATTAACTTTGCATCTTTGGGCTTCAATATTATGAATATGTGTATCACTACGATCGAGATCCAACAAACCATTTTATTGGGTGTATGACCATAGAAGGTTTTATTCATGTAAATAAAAAAACAATCTTATATTTACTAATTGGAAGCACCATACGAGCCTCCACATTAATCCTCAAAAACTAATTAAAAATAACAATTAGATGGTAACTATGCGTCTAGGATTAAACCAGATAAAAAATACTACCACCTTACGTAGAAGCCCCAAGAGTACATACATGTTACAACGTCCATGAGTATTTTTTACAGAAATATAATGTCCAGGATTAAGAAACCACCTCACGCTACAAGGCCAAAGATTCCTAATATGTTACAACGTCCAGGATTAAAGAAAACAACACCCAAGAGTCCAGACATGTTACAATAGAAGAAACGCCTGGGTTTTTTTAAACATAAGAAAAGAAACGTTTAGGTTGTAAAATAAGATGAAGAAAAACAAACTAAATTTTTTGTTTCCAGAAAGTACCAGGTGCATGCATGGAGCTGATACAAAAATAAATATCATGGCTCAGTGTCACAGGCCTGGCGCAGTGTCACAGACGCACGTTGTCCTCTTCACTAAAAATCTGCATACATTATTTCAATGTGTGGTGCATATATCTTGGTACGTGAACAATTGTCGATAAATCACCCACACAAATATAATTCCAATTTTGTTTGGGACAACACATAGATTACTGAAAATGGAATAGGAATAGTGTCAATGTTTCTTCAAAATCTATGTTATGAATATCATAATAAAAAAATCCTATATTATATTTAACAAAAATTCAATTTGCTAAACTGTGCGTGTGCATCAAAACCCTGTTCTGCAAGGTTAGATTATGCAACCGATTAAATTTGTTAAAATAGAATATGTTAACCACACATATGCATGTCGAACGATGGAGTAAATATGCAAATATTAACCGGTATAGAAGAATCATAGATAATATATGTACACTAATGTTAACAAGAAAACACATCCTAATATATATTTATTAATTGCTAAAATAAGAAACGTTAAAATATAAGTATAGTGACCATTTTGTATTAATCTAAAATAGTAATATATATTTAAATATTTTGCAGTAAAATAGTAATATATTAGTTTAAATACTATGTATTTCTATTTTCTATAAGACTTTAGACAAAACAATACTTACAAAAACTCAATGAATAACATATAGTTTTTCGTGCAGTAGCGAGTACAATATTAAAAATTACTAGCCCGTGCAGTAGCACGGGTTGATGACTAGTTATTCTCTAATTTAAATGAATAATTGTATTGCAACAAACAAGATCAATTCATATTCATGCTCAACACAAACACCAAATAACACTTATTTAGTTTCAACACTAATCCCGAAAGTATAGGGAGTGTGCGATGATGATCATATCAATCTTGGAACTACTTCCAACACACATCGTCACCTCGCCCTTTACTAGTTTCTGTTTATTCTTCAACTCCTGTTTCAAGTTACTACTCTTAGCAACTGAACCAGTATCAAATGCCGAGGGGTTTCTATAAACACTAGTAAAGTACACATCAATAACATGTATATCCAATATACCTTTGTTCACTTTGCCATCCTTCTTATCCGCCAAATACTTGGGGTAGTTCCGCTTCTAGTGACCAGTCCCTTTGCAGTAGAAGCACTTAGTCTCAGGCTTAGGACCAGACTTGGGCTTCTTCACTTGAGCAGCAACTTATTTGCCGTTCTTCTTGAAGTTCCCCTTCTTCCCTTTGCCCTTTTCTTGAAACTAGTGGTCTTGTCAACCATCAATGCTTGATGTTTTTCTTGATTTCTACCTTCGTCGATTTCAGCATCACGAAGAGCTTGGGAATCATTTCCGTTATCCCTTGCATATTATAGTTCATCACGAAGTTGTACTAACTTGGTGATGGTGTCTACAGAATTCTGCCAATCACTATCTTATCTGGAAGATTAACTCCCACTTGATTCAAGCGATTGTAGTACCCAGACAATCTGAGCACATGCTCACTGCTTGAGCTATTCTCCTCAATCTTTTAGCTATAGAACTTGTTGGAGACTTCATATCTCTCAACTCGGGTATTTTCTTGAAATATTAACTTCAACTCCTGGAACATCTCATATGGTCCATGACGTTCAAAACGTCTTTGAAGTCCTGATTCTAAGCCGTTAAGCATGGCGCACTAAACTATGAAGTAGTCATCATATTGAGCTAGCCAAACGTTCATAACGTCTGCATCTGCTCTTGCAATAGGTCTATCACCTAGCAGTGCATCAATGACATAATTCTTCTGTGCAGCAATGAAGATAAACCTCAGATCATGGATCCAATCCGCATCATTGCTACTAACATCTTTCAACTTAGTTTTCTCTAGGAACACATATAAAACATAGGGAAGCAACAACGCGAGCTATTGATCTATAACATTATTTGCAAAATACTATCAGGACTAAGTTCATGATAAATTAAAGTTCAGTTAATCATATTACTTAAGAACTCCCACTTAGATAGACATCCCTCTAATCATCTAAGTGATCACGTGACCCAAATCAACTAAACCATAACCGATCATCACGTGAAATGGAGTAGTTTTCAATGGTGAACATCACTATGTTGATCATATCTACTATATAATTCACGCTCCACCTTTCGGTCTTAGTGTTCCGAGGTCATATCTGCATATGCTAGGCTCGTCAAGTTTAATGTGAGTATTCTGCGTGTGCAAAAACTGGCTTGCACCTGTTGTAGATGGACGTAGAGCTTATCACACCCGACCATCATGTGGTGTCTAGGCACGACGAACTTTGGCAACGGTGCATACTCAGGGAGAACACTTTTATCTTGAAATTTAGTGAGAGATCATCTTATAAAGCTACCGTCAAACTAAGCAAAATAAGATGTATAAAAGATAAACATTACATGCAATCAAAATATGTGACATGATATGGCCATGATCATCTTGCGCCTTTGATCTCCATCTCCAAAGTACCGTCATGATCTCTATCGTCACCGGCATGACACCATGATCTTCATCATCTATATCTATATCAATGTGTCGTCACATGGTCGTCTCGCCAACTATTGCTCTTGCAACTATTGCTATCACATAGCGATAAAGTAAAGCAATTATTTGGCGCTTGCATCTTATGCAATAAAGAGACAACCATAAGGCTTCTGCCAGTAGCCAATAACTTCAACAAAACATGATCATCTCATACAACAACTTATATCTCATCACGTCCTGACCATATCACATCACAACATGCCCTACAAAAACAAGTTAGACGTCCTCTACTTTGTTGTTGCAAGTTTTACGTGGCTGCTACGGGCAAAGCAAGAACCGTTCTTACCTACGCATCAAAACCACAACGATAGTTTGTCAAGTTGGTATTGTTTTAACCTTCGCAAGGACCGGATGTAGCCACACTCGGTTCAACTAAAGTTGGAGAAACTGACACCCGCTAGCCACCTGTGTGCAAAGCACGTCGGTAGAACCAGTCTCGCGTAAGCGTACGCGTAATGTTGGTCCGGGCCGCTTCATCCAACAATACCGCCGAACCAAAGTATGACATGCTGGTAAGCAGTATGACTTATATCGCCCACAACTCACTTGTGTTCTACTCATGCATATGACATCTAAGCATAAAACCTAGCTCGGATGCCACTGTTGGGGAACATAGTAATTTCAAAAAAAAAATCTACGCACACGCAAGATCATGGTGAAGCATATCAACGAGAGGGGAGAGTGTTGTCTACATACCCTCGTAGACCGAAAGCGGAAGCGTTACCACAATGCGGTTGATGTAGTCATACGTCTTCACGATCCGACTGATCAAGTACCGAACGCACGGCACCTCCGATTCAGCACACGTTCAGTCCGATGACGTCCCTCGAACTCCGATCCAGCCGAGTGTTGAGGGAGAGTTTCGTCAGCACAATGGCGTGGTGACCATGATGATGTTCAACCGACGCAGGGCTTCGCCTAAGCACCGCTACAGTATTATCAAGGTGAACTATGGTGGAGGGGGGGCACGCACACGGCTAAAAGATCAAACGATCAATTGTTGTGTCTATGGGGTGCCCCTGCCCCCGTATATAAAGGAGTGGAGGAGGGGGAGGGCCGGCCCTCTCTATGGCGCGCCCTAGGGGAGTCCTACTCCCACCGGGAGTAGGATTCCTCCTTTCCTAGTAGAACTCGGAGCCCTTCCAAGTAGTAGGAGTAGGAGGGAAGGAAAGGGAAGGGAAAAGGAGAAGGAAGGAAGGCCCCCCTCCCTAGTCCAATTCGGACCAGCCATGGGGGGGGGTGCAGCCACCCTTTGAGGCCTTTCTCTCCTTTCCCGTATGGCCCATTAAGGCCCAATACGAATTCCCGTAACTCCTTGGTACTCTCGAAAATACCCGAATCACTCGGAACCTTTCCGATGTCCGAATATAGTCGTCGAATATATCGATCTTTACATCTCGACCATTTTGAGACTCTTCGTCATGTCCCCGATCTCATTTGGAACTCCGAACTCCTTTGGTACATCAAAACATATAAACTCATAATATAATTGTCACCGTAACTTTAAGCGTGCGGACCCTACGGGTTAGAGAAGTACGTAGACATGATCGAGACACGTCTCCGGTTAATAACCAATAGCGGAACCTGGATGCTCATATTGGCTCCTACATATTCTACGAAGATCTTTATCGGTCAAACCGCATAACAACATACGTTGTTCCCTTTGTCATCGGTATGTTACTTGCCCGAGATTCGATCGTCGGTATCTCAATACCTAGTTCAATCTCGTTACCGGCAAGTCTCTTTACTCGTTTCGTAATACATCATCCCGCAACTAACTCATTAGTCGCAACGCTTGCAAGGCTTATAATGATGTGCATTACCGAGTGGGCCCAGAGATACCTCTCCGACAATCGGAGTGACAAATCCTAATCTCGAAATACGCCAACCCAACAAGTACCTTCGGAGACACCTGTAGAGCACCTTTATAATCACACAGTTACCTTGTGGCGTTTTGTAGCACACTAAGTGTTCCTCCGGTAAACGGGAGTTGCATAATCTCATAGTCATAGGAACATGTATAAGTCATGAAGAAAGCAATAGCAACATACTAAACGATCGAGTGCTAAGCTAACGGAATGGGTCAAGTCAATCACATCATTCTCCTAGTGATGTGATCCCGTTAATCAAATGACAACTCTTTGTCTATGGCTAGGAAACATAACCATCTTTGATCAACGAGCTAGTCAAGTAGAGGCATACTAGTGACACTTTGTTTGTCTATGTATTCACACATGTATCATGTTTCCGGTTAATACAATTCTAGCATGAATAATAAACATTTATCATGAAATAAGGAAATAAATAATAACTTTATTATTGCCTCTAGGGCATATTTCCTTCAGATCGATCCCATAATAGTACATGATACCGCGAACGAATGGGTGGAGAGGAAATCCTAGCCCGCGGACGAAGTGAGGAAGGAATACAACCCTCTCGTAGGGTTCCGGAGTGGGGACGATCTGTCCCGCCATTGGCAGACGGTGGCCGATTTTCTTGGTCAGATACCCGGCCTCCCGAAGCTTTTTGATATCCTTCTCTCGGACGGTAGAGGCCATCCATTTGCCTCCTGCTCCGGATCCAGACATCTTTGGAGGACCTTTGGTGGGTAGAGGAGGTGAACGCTCGCGTGTTGGAGCCTGTGCAGAATGGAATGGGTGGGGAAGAAGGTACGGATGAAGAGGGTGAATTCTTGTCCCTTTCTAGGGGCGAAAGAGGCAATGCGCCTCCCTTGGTAAAACCTCTTATTCTCCAAGCGCCGTAAGTAATGGCGCGGTTGGGTTACTCGCGTCCGTATGGATGAGAATCCCGTGATAAGGGAACACGATCTCCACTTCGACTAGACGTGTCAAGAAAACCACCTTGCAATATGTGCGGTGCTGGTTGAGGAAAACGGTTTGAATAATGACCGAACCACGACATGATGTGATGTTGCTAAACGTGTCAGCAGATTAGATTTGTGGAAATATTATTCTCTCTACGGTGGGGTGTGGAACTTGTTTTGCAGAACCGGACACTATCCTTGTGTTCAAAAATCTTCCATGAAGTATTTGGAGAAGAACCCGCCTTGCAATGCCGAAGACAATACTGTACGCCAGACTCATCATCATTGAAGCCTGGTTCAGGGGCTACTAAGGGAGTCCTGGATTAGGGGGTCTGCGGACAACCGGACTATATCCTTTGGCCGGACTGTTGGATTATGAAGATACAAGATTGAAGACTTCGTCCCGTGTCCGGATGGGACTTTCCTTGGCATGGAAGGCAAGCTAGGCAATATGGATTTGTATATCTCCTCCCTTGTAACCGACCTTGTGTAACCCTAGCCCCCTCTGGTGTCTATATAAACCGAAGAGTTTAGTCCGTAGGATAACATACAATCATACCATAGACTAGGTTCTAGGGTTTAGCCTCTATGATCTCGTGGTAGATCAACTCTTGTAATACTCATATCATCAAGAACAATCAAGCAGGACATAGGGTATTACCTCCATCAAGAGGGCCCGAACCTGGGTAAACATCGTGTCCCCTGCCTCCTGTTACCATCCGCCTTAGTCGCACAGTTCGGGACCCCCTACCCGAGATCCTCCGGTTTTGACACCGACAATCAACAAGACCACTAGTTTCAAGAAGAAGGGCAAAGGGAAGAAGGGGAACTTCAAGAAGAACGGCAAGCAAGTTGCTGCTCAAGTGACGAGGCCTAAGTCTAGACCTAAGCTTGAGACTGAGTGCTTCTACTGCGAAGGGACTGGTCACTGGAAGCGGAACTGCCCCCAAGTATTTGGCGGATAAGAAGGATGGCGAAGTGAAAGGTATGTTTGATATACATGTTATTAATGTGTATCTTACTAATGCTCGCAGTAACGCCTGTGTATTTGATACTGGTTATGCTGCTCATATTTGCAACTCGAAACAGGGGCTACGGATTAAGCGAAGATTGGCTAAGGACGAGGTGACGATGCACGTGGGAAATATTTCCAAAGTCGATGTGATCGCGGTCGGCACGCTACCTCTACATCTACCTTCGGGATTAGTATTAGACTTGAATAATTGTTATTTGGTGCCAATGTTAAGAATGAAAATTATATCTGGATCTTGTTTGATGCGAGACAGTTATTCATTTAAATCAGAGAATAATGGTTGTTCTATTTATATGAGTAATATCTTTTATGGTCATGCACCATTGATGAGTGGTCTATTTTTATTAAATCTCGATAGTAGTGATACACATATTCATAGTATTGAAGCCAAAAGATGTAAGTTTAATAATGATAGTACAACTTATGTGTGGCACTGCCGTTTAGGTCATATTGGTGTAAAGCGCATGAAGAAACTCCATGCTGATGGGCTTTTGGAATCGCTTGATGCTTGCGAACCATGCCTCATGGGCAAGATGACTAAGACTCCATTCTCCGGAACAATGGAGCGAGCAACAAACTTATTGGAAATAATGCATATTGATGTATGCGTTCCTATGAGTGTTGATGCTCGCGACGGGTATCATTATTCTCTGACCTTCACACATGATTTTAGCATATATGGGTATATCTACTTCATGAAACATAAGTCTGAAATATTTGAAAAGTTCAAAGAATTTCAGAGTAAAGTGGAAATCATCGTAACAAGAAAATTAAGTTTCTACGATCTGATCGTGGAGGTGAATATTTGAGTTATGAGTTTGGTCTTCATTTGAAACAATGCGGAATAGTTTCACAACTCACGCCACCTAGAACACCACAGCGTAATGGTGTGTCCGAACGTCGTAACCGCACTTTATTAGATATGGTGAGATCTATGATGTCTCTTACTGATTTACCACTATCATTTTGGGGTTATTCTTTAGAGACGGCTGCATTCACATTAAATAGGGCACCATCAAAATCCATTGAGACGACACCATATGAATTGTGGTTTGGCAAGAAATCCAAATTGTCGTTTCTTAAAGTTGGGGGCTGTGATGCTTATGTGAAAAAGCTTCAACCTGATAAACTCGAACCCAAATCGCAGAAATGTGTCTTCATAGGATACCCAAAGGAGACTGTTGGGTACACCGTCTATCACAGATCCGAAGGCAATATATTCATTGCTAAATTCGGAGTCTTTCTAGAGAAGAGTTTCTCCCAAAAGAAGTGAGTGGGAGGAAAGTAGAACTTGATGAGGTAACTGTACCTTCTCCCTTATTGGAAAGTAGTTCATCACAAAAAATAGTTCCAGTGATTCCTACACCAATTAGTGACGAAGTTAATGATGTTGATCATGAAACTTCTGATCAAGTTACTACCGAACCTCGTAGGTCAACAAGAGAAAGATCTGCACCAGAGTGGTACGGTAATCCTGTTCTGGAGGTCATGTTACTTGACCATGACGAACCTACGAACTATGAGGAAGCAATGATGAGCCCAGATTCGGCGAAATAGCTTGAGGCCATGAAATCTGAGATGGGATCCATGTACAAGAACAAAGTGTGGACTTTGGTTGACTTGAGCGATGATCGGCAAGCCATAGAAAAAAATGGATCTTCAAGAAGAAGACTGACGTTGACGGTAATGTTACTATCTACAAAGCTCAACTTGTTGCGGAAGTTTTTCGACAAGTTCAAGGAGTTGACTACAATGAGACCTTCTCACCCGTAGCGATGCTTAAGTCCGTCCGTATCATGTTAGCAATTGCCGCATTTTATGATTATGAAATTTGGCAAATGGATGTCAAAACTGCATTCCTTAATGGATATCTTAAAGAAGAGTTGTATATGATGCAACCAGAAGGTTTTGTCGATGCAAAAGGTGCTAACAAAGTGTTCAAGCTCCAGCGATCCATTTATGGACTGGTGGAAGCATCTCGGAGTTGGAATACACGCTTTGATAGTGTGATCAAAGCATATGGTTTTATAAAGACTTTTGGAGAAGCATGTATTTACAAGAAAGTGAGTGGGAGCTCTGTAGCATGTCTGATACTATATGTGGATGGCATATTGTTGATCGAAAATGATAGTAATTTCTGAATAGCATAAAAGGATACTTGAATAAGAATTTTGCAATGAAATACCTCGGTGAAGCTGCTTATATATTAGGCATCAAGATCTATAGAGATAGATCAAGACGCTTAATTGGACTTTCACAAAGCACATACCTTGATAAAGTGTTGAAGAAGTTCAAAATGGATCAAGCAAAGAAAGGGTTCTTGCCTGGGTTACAAGGTGTGAAGTTGAGTCAGACTCAACGCCCGACCACTGCAGAAGATAGAGAGAAAATGAAAGTCATTCCCTATGCTTTAGCGATAGGTTCTATCATGTATGCAATGCTGTGTACATGACCTGATGTGTGCCTTTCTATTAGTTTAGCAGGGAGGTACCAAAGTAATCTAGGAGTCGATCACTGGACAACGGTCAAGAACATCCTGAAATACCTGAAAAGGACTAAGGATATGTTTCTCGTTTATGGAGGTGACAAAGAGCTCGTCGTAAATGGATACATCGATGCAAGCTTTGACATTGATCCGGATGACTCTAAGTCACAAACCAGGTACATATTTTTATTGAATGGTGCAGCTGTCAGTTGGTGCAGTTCTAAGCAGAGCGTCTTGGCGGGATCTACGTGTGAAGCAAAATACATAGCTGCTTCAGAAGCAGCAAATGAAGGAGTCTGGATGAAGGAGTTCATATCCGATCTAGGTGTAATACCTAGTGCATTGGTCCAATGAAAATATTTTGTGACAATACTAGTGCAATTGCCTTGGCAAAGGAATCCAGATTTCACAAGAGAACCAACCACATCAAGATACGCGTCAATTCCATCCGCGATCAAGTCAAGGAGGGAGACATAGAGATTTTCAAGATACATACGGATCTGAATGTCGCAGACCCGTTGACTAAGCCTCTCTCACGAGCAAAATATGATCGACACCAAGACTCCATGGGTGTTAGAATCATTACTGTGTAATCTAGATTATTTACTCTAGTGCAAGTGGGAGACTGAAGGAAATATGCCCTAGAGGCAATAATAAGGTTGTTAGTTATATTTCCTTATATCATGATAAATGTTTATTATTCATGCTAGAATTGTATTGACCAGAAACTTAGTACATGTGTGAATACATACACAAACAGAGTGTCCCTAGTATGCCTCTACTTGACTAGCTCGTTAATCAAAGATGGTTAAGTTTCCTAGCCATGGACATGTGTTGTCATTTGATGAACGGGATCACATCATTAGAGAATGATGTGATGGACAAGACCCATCCGTTAGCCTAGCACTATGATCGTTTAGTTTTTTGCTATTGATTTCTTCATGACTTATACATGTTCCTATGACTATGAGATTATGCAACTCCAGAATACCGGAGGAACACTTAGTGTGCTATCAAATGTCACAACGTAACTGGGTGATTATAAAGATGCTCTACAGGTGTCTCCGATGGTGTTTGTTGAGTTGGCATAGATCGAGATTAGGATTTGTCACTTCGTGTATCAGAGAGGTATCTCTGGGCCCTCTCGGTAATGCACATCATTATGAGCCTTGCAAGCAATGTGACTAATGAGTTAGTCATGGGATGATGCATTACAGAACGAGTACAGAGACTTGCCTGTAACGAGATTGAACTAGGTATGATGATACCGACGATCGAATCTCGGGCAAGTAACGCACCGATGACAAAGGGAACAATGTATGTTGTTATGCGGTTTGACTGATAAATATCTTCGTAGAATATGTAGGAGCCAATATGAGCATCCAGGTTCCGCTATTGGTTATTGACCGGAGATGTGTCTCCGTCATGTCTACATAGTTCTCAAACCCGTAGGGTCCGCACGCTTAATGTTCGATGACAATTTGTATTATGAGTTATGTGATTTGGTGTACCGAAGTTTGTTTGGAGTCCCAGATGAGATCACGGACATGACGAGGAGTCTCGAAATGGTCGAGACATAAATATCAATATATTAGAAGGTTATATTCGAACACCGGAATGGTTCCAAAGTGTTTCGGGTAATTTCCGGAGTACCGAGAGGTTACCGGAACCCCTTGGGGGGTTAATGGGCCTTCATGGGCCCTAGTGGAAGAGAGGAGGCAGCGGCCAGGTGGAGGTGCGCGCCCCCCAAGCCCAAACCGAATTGGACTAGGGTTGGGGGGCGGCCCCCTTTCCTTCTCTCCTCCTCTTCTTCCCCCCTTCTCCTTATGGGAATAGGAAAGGGGGGAATCCTATTTGGACCGGGAGTCCAAGTAGGACTCCCCCCTTGGCGCGCCACACCTATGGCCAACCTCCTCTCCTCCCTCCTTTATATATGTGGGAGGGGGGCACCCCAAAGGCACAACAGACAATCTCTTAGCCGTGTGTGGTGCCCCCTCCACAGTTTTCCACCTCGGTCATATTGTCGTAGTGCTTAGGCAAAGCCCTGCATCGGTAACTTCATCATCACCGTCAGCACACCATCGTGATAACGAAACTCTCCCTCGGCCTCAACTGGATCAAAAGTTCGAGGGACGTCACCGAGCTGAACGTGTGCAGATCGCGGAGGTGCCGTGTGTTCGTACTTGGATCAGTTGGATCGCAAAGACGTTCGACTACATCAACCGCGCTACTAAATGCTTCCGCTTTTGGTCTACGAGGGTACGTAGACACACTCTCCCCCGCTCGTTGCTATGCATCTCCTAGATAGATCTTGCGTGATCGTAGGAATTTTTTTGAAATACTGCATTCTCCAACAGCACCTTGTCCCCAAAGTGACGTGGTTTTGACCCACTAGGAACCTTCTAGAACCTTCCAGATCTTTGCGGAAGCCCCCAGGACCACTTCTGTGACACTCGCGAACATTCTAGGAACTCTCGGAACACTTTCGGAGCCATCCGAAATACTTTTGGAACCCATTGTCATACTTTCATTTATCTCATAGTATTCTAATGAACCACTAGATGTTAAGTATGTGACCCTGAAGGTTCGATAAAGTGTAGACATGACCCAGAACTACCTTCCATTCAATGATCAATAGCCAAACCATGGACATCCGTATTGAATCCGGTGCCCACACAAATTAATATTGAGTGAACCTATTGTTCCCGTATGCTATTCCATTTCTTTTGCGATACTTTACAAAACCCGAGGTGAGACTTATCAGTATCCACATGAAGCAACTTTTGATCACCATATGAAATAATTCTCGTTACAGGTTTTGTTCTCTTTTCTCGTTTCCTTATTCCCCATCCCCGTGAACATGTCACTGAAGGAAATATGCCCTAGAGGCAATAATAAAGTTGTTATTTATATTTCCTTATATCATGATGAATGTTTATTATTCATGCTAGAATTGTATTAACCGGAAACTTGATACATATGTGGATACATAGGCAAAACAAAGTGTCCCTAGTATGCCTCTACTTGACTAGCCCGTTAATCAAAGACGGTAAAGTTTCCTGACCATAGACATGTGTTGTCATTTGATGAGTGGGATCACAACATTAGGAGAATGATGTGATGGACAAGACCCATTGTCGGTGTCAAAACCGGCAGATCTCGGGTAGGGGGTCCCGAACTGTGCGTCTAGGATCGATGGTAATAGGAGACAGGGGACACGATGTTTACCCAGGTTCGGGACCTCTCTATGGAGGTAATACCCTACTTCCTGCTTGATTGATCTTGATGAATATGAGTATTACAAGAGTTGATCTACCACGAGATCGTAGTGGCTAAACCCTAGAAGTCTAGCCTATGAATATGGTAATGAGTATATGTGTTGTTCCTTCTGGACTATCCCCTATGGTTTATATAGACACCGAGGGGATCTAGGGTTTACATGGAGTCGGTTACATAAGAAGGAATCTTCGATCGCCAAGCTTGCCTTCCATGCCAAGTAGAGTCCAATCCGGACACGGTGCAGTCTTTGGTCTTCATGTCTTCACAGCCCATCAGTCTGGCCCATAGATAACAGGCCGGGCGCCCGAGGACTTCTTAGTCCAGGACTCCCTTAGTAGCCCCCGAACCAGTCTTCAATAGCGAAGTGCTCGGCACACATGTTGTCTTCGGCATTGCAAGGCGGGTCCCCCCTTCAATGATCTCCAAGTAATGTATTCAACCATTGACCCTAATGTCGCCTCCTTGGCTTCTGTGCGTTGAATAATCTTCATCCTCCACGTGTCGAGCGAATGTGTAAAGTCAGGGTGTTTTTTGTGAATAACACCTCATCCATGCGAGGAAGAGCACCTATTTAATGAGATTGGATCCTAGATCCATTCAGCGCCGCAGAAGAAATCCCCAGAGACTGCATAGGAAAAACCATTCCAACATGGCTAGCGTCCCCATCTCCTCCACTCGTCCCAGCCCAGAGAAAGGTGAGTGGGAGAAGTGTTCCCTATCTTATAGCCGTTTGACGAAGTTGCAAACGCAGGGATACCTTCCCCATGCAAATCTTGTCCCTGTTCGAGCGAGGCTAGCTTCCTTCAATGAAGGGATTTAGGCAAAGGACTTCCCCAATCCGTCCGGGGGAGAGTGAGTGTGTTTAGTCCCCTACCTATTAAGCGGCGCTGGATTTCCTATCCATATGTTCCTCCGAGGGCTCGTGGAGTACTACGGCCTCCAGCTGCACAACTTCACTCTGGCCTCTATTCTGCACATTGCGGGTTACGTTGCTTTATGCGAACTTTTCCTGGGCGTCGAGGCTCATTTCGAGTTGTGGAGGAAGATGTTTTGTCTCATCCCGCGTAATCGCGAAGGGTCAATATTTGAAGTGGGCGGTGCCGAAGTATGGCACGTCGCCGATACCGGATACCCATCCGGTACACCAAGGAAGGCACATGATGACTGGCCCTTCGAATGGTTTTATATAGAGGACGTTGCGGTTCCCGACCCAGTTCGAAAGAGTCTTCCCAAATCTGCACGCGTCCCACCAAAGAAACACCACAGTTGGCGTCCCCGGAGTCTCGAAGAGGTAGATGGCGTGGAGGTTTGTCAGCTGATGAGGAGGATGAAAGAGCTCCCTCAGTCCGGACTCACAATAATTGAGGTTATGGCGATTTCCATAATGCGAGGGGTTCAGCCACTCCAATACAGAGGACTCCCAATGTGGCACTTCAATGGGGAGGACGACGCCTCTCGCTGCGGCCGGAAAGGTCCAGATACCCCTGCCGCTTTGGCTAAAACATTAGCCGAATTGTTCAAAGGGGAGGAAAAGGAATTTCTCCGCATCAAATTCAGAGATGGGTATTCTATGTACAACCCTCCCAGCTGGGTAAGGCCCGACCCCTCTGTTTTTACTCCTTCCATCTCCAGATTGCCTTTGATAAACTTTTTAACTTTGTCTACCTATGACAGCACTGGCGAAAAGTCAGCGAGGGATTTTGTAGTCCCGCCCCACAGCCGGAGGATCACAATCGGGAGCTTGATCCCAGGTTCGAAGAGGATCCGGAGATATTTGTGGTGCTTGCGGAGGGGGTGTTTTACCAGACGAGCTACGACGACACAGAGGTGGCCATCATCGCCGACTACCCCGGTCTTCTTCCAGCTTCACACGTAAGGGATCCGAACACACCTTATTCAAAAAGAGATTTCTCATTCCTTCTTACCCACCGCACCATCTTGTGCTCCAAAGGGGAAGGGTTCGGCGCGTCGTACTACTCCCAGGGTACCTCCGAAGAGTGCGTCCCCCATGTCGAGTGAGCCTTCCAAGAGGAAGGAAAACGAAAATATGGCCGTGCCCTCATCTAAGAGGTATGAATCCGCCAACCTGCACCTAAACAGTCACGCCCAATTGTGACCTTCCTGTTATCCATGTGTCAGGAGAAAGATGCACCGAACTGTATCCGGAGGTTCGAGCAACCGTACTTCCCGCAGCCAGGATTCAAATCCTACCATGAAGACGAGGGCTGATACGGAGGCGAAGCCGGACTTTCCTCCAGCCAAGGACTCGGATTATGTATCCGTTACCAACTCGGAAGTGGAAAGTGCGATGAATCATCGGCGCCGCCGGGCCATTTTACAGGACCCTGGCTTTTCAGAGGAGTCGTTTAACGCCTTCAACTCGGCCGATGCGTATATCTGAGCTGCTTGAAATGGGATTAACAGGGCCACAAAGCACCATCTGAAAGATGTGCAAGTAAATTTATTTTGTCTGACTATGATAACCAGTAGCCCCCCAGACTTAAAGGAGTTGAACCAACCGATTTAAGGATCAATGTGTTACCAGGTGCTTACAGAGAAGAACACCCAGCTAGCTCATGAGCTAGAAAAGTGTCAGCATCGGCTGCTTGCTGCCAATGCCGAACTGGAGAAATACAAGGCATCTCCCGGTAATGTTTCCTTCTATCAAAAATTCAGAATGATACGCTGACAGTGCGGATCCGGGTGTTAATCTTTGTGTTCGGCTGTTAGACCAAGTACAAGAGCAGCTGGACACTGCTCGAAGCGAAGAACGCGGAGCCAAAAGGCAACTAGCGGCGGGCGAGCGTGTATTGACAACGGTCGTCCAAGAGAAAAAGAAACTCCAGGACTCGAATGCCAAACTGGGTGAAGAACTGAAAGATGTGCGAGCTCAGCTAGCTGACTCCGTGAAGGAGAACAAGAAGCTGCGAGGCGGCATATTCAGTATGTGTCCACTGTTGTTTTATAACAGCTTTGGAGGTAGCGGTGGCTGATATAGCTGTAATTGAAGGAAATATGCCCTAGAGGCAATAACAAAGTTATTATTTATTACCTTATATCATGATAAATGTTTATTATTCATGCTAGAATTGTATTAACCAGAAACATGATACATGTGTGAATACATAGACAAAAAGAGTGTCACTAGTATGCCTCTACTTGACTAGCTCGTTGATCAAAGATGGTTATGTTTCCTAGCCATAGACAAAGAGTTGTCATTTGATTAATGGGATCACATCATTAGGAGAATGATGTGATTGACTTGACCCATTCCGTTAGCTTAGCACTTGATCATTTAGTTTGTTGCTATTGCTTTCTTCACGACTTATACATGTTCCTATGACTATGAGATTATGCAACTCCCGTTTATCGGAGGAACACTTTGTGTGCTACCAAACGTCACAACGTAACTGGGTGATTATAAAGGTGCTCTACAGGTGTCTCTAAAGGTACTTATTGGGTTGGCGTATTTCAAGATTAGGATTTGTCACTCCGATTGTCGGAGAGGTATCTCTGGGCCCACTCGGTAATGCACATCACTATAAGCCTTGCAAGCATTGTAACTAATGAGTTAGTTACGGGATGATGTATTACGGAACGAGTAAAGAGACTTGCTAGTAACGGGATTGAACTAGGTATTGAGATACCGACGATCGAATGTTGGGCAAGTAACATACCAATGACAAAGGGAACAACGTATGTTGTTATGCGGTTTGACCGATAAAGATCTTTGTAGAATATGTGGGAACCAATATGGGCATCCAGGTTCCGCTATTGGTTATTGGCCGGAGACGTGTCTCGGTCATGTCTACATAGTTCTCGAACCCATAGGGTCCGCATGCTTAAAGTTTCGGTGACGATGGTATTATGAGTTTATGTGATTTGATGTACCAAAGATAGTTCGGAGTCCCGGATGAGATCGGGAACATGACGAGGAGTCTCGAAATGGTCGAGACATCAAGATCGATATATTGGACGACTATATTCGGACATCGGAAAGGTTCCGAGTGATTCGGGTATTTTCGGAGTACCGGGGAGTTGCGGGAATTCACCGGGAGAAGTATTGGGCCTTATTGGGCCATACGGGAATAGAGGAGAGAGGCCAAAAGGAAGGAGGCGTGCGCCCCCCTCTGGTCTGAATTGGAAAAGGGGTGTAGCCCCCTTTTCCTTTTCCCTCTCCCCCTCTTTCCTTCTCTCATACTCTGGAAAGGAAAGGGGAATCCTACTAGGACTTGGGAGTCCTAGTAGGACTCCCCACACTTGGCGCGCCCCCTCTAGGGCCGGCCTCTCCCTCCCTCCATTATATACGGGGGCAGGGTGCACCTCTAAACACACAAGTTGATCTGTTGATCTCTCCCAGCCGTGTGCGGTGCCCCCCTCTACCATAATCCACCTCAATCATATCATAGTGGTGCTTAGGCGAAGCCCTGCATCGGTAGCATCATCATCACCATCATCACACCGTCGTGCTGACGGAACTCTCCCTCGAAGCTCTACTGGATCGGAGTTCGTGGGACATCATCGAACTGAACGTGTGCTGAACTCAGAGGTGCCGTACGTTCGGTACTTGGATCGGTCGGATCATGAAGACGTACGACTACATCAACCGCGTTGTGCTAATGCTTCCTCTTCCGGTCTACGAGGGTACGTGGACAACACTCTCCCCTCTCGTTGCTATGCATCACCGTGATCCTGTGTGTGCGTAGGAATTTTTTTGAAATTATTACATTCCCCAACAGTGGCATCCGAGCCTGGTTTTATGCGTAGATGTTATTTGCACGAGTAGAACACAAGTGAGTTGTGGGAGATATAATTCATACTGCTTACCAGCATGTCATACTTTGGTTCAGCGGTATTGTTGGATGAAGCGGCCTGGAACGACATTACGCGTACGCTTATGCGAGACTAGTTGTACCGACGTGCTTTGCACACAGGTGGCTGGCGGGTGTCAGTTTCTCCAACTTTAGTTGAACCAAGTGTGGCTACACCCGGTCCTTGAGAAGGTTAAAACAACACTAACTTGACAAACTATCATAGTCGTTTTGATGCGTAGGTAAGAACGGTTCTTGCTCAGCCCATAGAAGCCACGTAAAACTTGCAACAACAAAGTAGAGGACGTCTAAGTTGTTTTTGCAGGGCACGTTGTGATGTGATATGGTCAAGGCATGATGCAATATTTTATTGTATGAGATGATCATGTTTTTGTTGAAGTTATCGGCAATTGGCAGAAGCCTTATGGTTGTCTCTTTATTGCATAAGATGCAAGTGCCAAATAATTGCTTTACTTTATCACTATGCGATAGCAATGCTTGCAAGAGCAATAATTGGCAAGATGACCATGTGACGACACATTGATATAGATCAAGATGATGGAGATCATGGTGTCATGCCGATGATGATGGAAATCATAACGATGCTTTGGAGATAGAGATCAAAGGCACAAGATGATGATGGCCATATCATGTCACATATTTTGATTGCATGTGATGTTTATCTTTTATACATCTTACTTTGCTTAGTTCTGACTATAGCATTATAAGATGATCTCTCGCTAAATTATCAAGGTATAAGTGTTCTCCCTGAGTATGCACCGTTGCGAAAGTTCTTCGTGCTGAGACACCACGTGATGATCGGGTGTGATAGGCTCTACGTTCAAAGACAACGGGTGCAAAACAGTTGCACACGCAGAATACTCAGGTTAAACTTGACGAGCCTAGCATATGCAGATATGGCCTCGGAACACTGAGACCGAAAGGTCGAGCGTGAATCATATAGTAGATATGATCAACATAGTGATGTTCACCATTGAAACTACTCCATCTCACGTGATGATCGGACATGGTTTAGTTGATTTGGATCACGTGATCACTTAGAGGATTAGAGGGATGCCTATCTAAGTGGGAGTTCTTAAGTAATATGATTAATTGAACTTTAATTTATCATGAACTTAGTCCTGATAGTATTAGCATATCTATGTTGTAGATCAATAGCTCGTGTTTAGCTCCTCTGTTTTATTTTTGATATGTTCCTAGAGAAAACTAAGTTGAAAAATGTTAGTAGCAATGATGCGGATTGGATCCGTGATCTGAGGATTATCCTCATTGCTACATAGAAGAAATATGTCCTTGACGCACCGCTAGGTGACAGACCTATTGCAGGGGCAGATGCAGACATCATGAATGCTTGACTAGCTCAATATGATGATTACTTGATAGTTTAGTGCACCATGTTGAACAACTTGGAATCGGGACTTCAAAGACGTTTTGAACGTCATGGATCATATGAGATGTTCCAGCAGTTGAAGTTAATATTTGAAGCAAATACCCGAGTTGAGAGATATGACGTCTCCAACAAGGTCTATAGTTAAAAGATGGAGGAGAATAGCTCAAGCAGTGAGCATGTGTTCAGATTGTCTGGGTACTACAATCGCTTGAATCAAGTGGGAGTTAATCTTCCAGATAAAATAGTGATTGACAGAATTCTCTAGTCACCATCACCAAGTTAGTAGAACTTCATGATGAACTATAGTATGCAAGGGATGAGAAAACGATTCCCGAGCTTTTCATGATGATGGAATCGATGAAGGTAGAAATCAAGAAAGAGCATCAAGTGTTGATGATTAACAAGACCACTAGTTTCAAGAAAAGGGCATAGGGAAAGAAAGGTAACTTCAAGAAGAACGGCAAGCAAGTTGCTGCTCAAGTGAAGAAGCCCAAGTATGGACCTAAGCCTGAGACTAAGTGCTTCTACTGCAAAGGGACTGGTCACTGGAAGCGGAACTGCCCCAAGTATTTGGCGGATAAGAAGGATGGCAAAGTGAACGATGCTATATTTGATATACATGTTATTGATGTGTACTTTACTAGTGTTTATAGCAACCCCTCGGTATTTGATACTGGTTCAGTTGCTAAGAGTAGTAACTCGAAACGGGAGTTCCAGAATGAACAGAGACTAGTTAAGGGTGAAGTGACGATGTGTGTTGGAAGTGGTTCCAAGATTGATATGATCATCATCGCACACTCCCTATACTTTCGGGATTAGTGTTAAACCTAAATAAATGTTATTGGTGTTTGCGTTGAGCATGAATATGATTTGATCATGTTTATTGCAAAACAGTTATTCATTTAAGTTAGAGAATAATTGTTGTTCTGTTTAAATGAATAAAACCTTCAATGGTCATACACCCAATGAAAATAGTTTGTTGGATCTCGATCATAGTAATACACATATTCATAATATTGAAGCCAAAAGATGCAAAGTTAATAATGATAGTGCAACTTATTTGTGGCACTGCCGTTTAGGTCATATTGGTGTAAAGCGCATGAAGAAACTCCATGCTGATGGGCTTTCGGAATCACTTGATTATGAATCACTTGATGTTTGCGAAGCATGCCTCATGGGAAAGATTACTAATACTCCGTTCTCCGGAACAATGGAGAGAGCAACTGACTTATTGGAAATAATACATACTGATGTATGCAGTCCGATGAGTGTTGAGGCTTGCGGTAGGTATCGTTATTTTCTGACCTTCACAGATGATTTGAGCATATATGGGTATATCTACTTGATGAAACATAAGTCTGAAACATTTGAAAAGTTCAAAGAACTTTAGAGTGAAGTGGAAAATCATCGTGACAAGAAAACAAAGTTTCTACGATCTGATCGCAGAGACAAATATTCGAGTTACGAGTTTGGTCTTCAATTAAAACAATGAGGAATAGTTTCACAAAATCGTGCCACCTGGAACACCGCAGCATATTGGTGTGTCCGAATGTCATAACCGTAATATTATTGGATATAGTGCAATCTATGATGTTCCTTACCGATTAACCACTATCGTTTTGGAGTTATGCATTAGAGACAGCTGCATTCACGTTAAAAAGGGCACCATCTAGATCCGTTGAGACGACACCATATGAACTGTGGTTTGGCAAGAAACCAAAGTTGTTGTTTCTTAAAGTTTGGGCTTTCGATGCTTATAAGAAAAAGTTTCATCCTGATAAGTTCAAACCCAAACCGGAGAAATGTGTCTTCGTAGGATACCCAAAGGAGACAGTTGGGTACACCTTCTATCACAGATCCCAAGGCAAGACATTCGTTGCTGAGAATAGATCCTTTCTAGAGAAGGAGTTTCTCTCGAAAAACTGAGTGGGAGGAAAGTAGAACTTGATGAGGTAACTGTACCTGCTCCCTTACTAGAAAGTAGATCATCATAGAAATCTGTTTCTGTGACTCCTACACCAATTAGTGAGCAAGCTAATGATGATGATCGCGTAACTTCAGATCAAGTTACTACCGAACCTCATAGGTCAACCAGAGTGAGATCCGCACCAGAGTGGTATAGTAATCCTGTTCTGGAGGTCATGTTAATTGACCATGACGAACCTACGAACTATGAAGAAGCGATGATGAGCCCAGGTTCCGCGAAATGGCTTGAGACCATGAAATCTGAGATTGGATCCATGTATAAGAACAAAGTATGGACTTTGATTGACTTGCCCGATGATCGGTGAGTCATTAAGAATAAATGGATCTTCAAGAGGAAGACGGACGCTGATAGTAGTGTTACTATCTACAAAGCTCGAATTGCCGCAAAGTGTTTTCGACAAGTTCAAGGTTTTGACTACGATGAGATTTTCTCACTCGTATCGATGCTTAAAAGTCTGTCCGAATCATGTTAGCAGTTGCCTCATTTTATGAAATCTGGCAAATGGATGTCAAAACTGTATTCCTTCATGGATTTCTTAAAAAGAAGAGTTGTATATGATGCAACCAGAAGGTTTTGTCAACCCTAAAGGTGCTAAAAAAATGTGCAAGCTACAGTAATCCATCTATGGACTGGTGCAAGCATCTCAGAGTTGGAATATACTCTTTGATGAGTTGATCAAAGCATATAGTTTTATACAGACTTGTGGTGAAGCCTGTATTTACAAGAAAGTGAGTGGGAGCACTACAACGTTTCTGATAAATATATGTGAATGACATATTGTTGATCGGAAATAATGTAGAATTTTCTGGAAAGCATAAAGGAGTATTTGAAAAGAGTTTTTCAAATAAAGACCTCAGTGAAGCTACTTACATATTGAGCATCAAGATCTATAGAGATAGATCAAGACGCTTGATAAGTTTTTTCAATGAGTATACCTTGACAAGATTTTGTAATAGTTCAAAATGGAACAGTCAAAGAAAGAGTTCTTCCCTGTGTTACAAGGTGTGAAATTGAGTAAGACTCAAAGCCCGACCATGGCAGAAGATACAAAGAGAATGAAAGTCATTCCCTATGCCTCAGCCATAGTTTCTATAAACTATGCCATGCTGTGTACCAGATCTATTGTATACCCTACACTATGTTTAGAAAGGGAGTACAATAGTGATCTAGGAGTAGATCACTAGACAGAGGTCAAAATTATCCTTAGTGGAATAAGGATATGTTTCTCGATTATGGAGGTGACAAAAGGTTCGTCGTAAAGGGTTTCATCGATGCAAATTTTGACACTGATCCAGATGACTCTAAGTCTCAATCTGGATACCTTTTGAAAGTGGGAGCAATTAGCTAGAGTAGCTCCGTGCAAAGCATTGTTGACATAGAAATTTGCAAAATACACACATATCTGAATGTTGCAGACCCGTAGACTAAACTTCTCTGACAAGCAAAACATGATCACTCTTTGGGTGTTAATCACATAGCGATATGAACTAGATTATAGACTCTAGTAAACCCTTTGGGTATTAGTCACATGGAGATGTGAACTAATCACATAAAGATGTGAACTAGATTATTGACTCTAGTTCAAGTGGGAGACTGAAGGAAATATGCCCTACATGCAATAATTGAGTTATTATTTATTTCCTTATATCATGATAAATGTTTATTATTCATGCTAGAATTGTACTAACTGGAAATATGATACATGTGTGAATACATAGACAAACAGAGTGTCACTAGTATGCCTCCACTTGACTAGCTCGTTGATCAAAGATGGTTATGTTTCCTAGCCATAGACAAAGAGTTGTCATTTGATTAATAGGATCACATCATTAGGAGAATGATGTGATTGACTTGACCCATTCCGTTAGCTTAGCACTTGATCGTTTAGTTTGTTGCTATTGCTTTCTTCATGACTTATACATGTTCCTAAGACTACGAGATTATGCAACTCCCGTTTACCGGAGGAACACTTTGTGTGCTACCAAACGTCACAATGTAACTGGGTGATTATAAAGGTGCTCTACATGTGTCTCCAAAGGTACTTGTTGGGTTGGCGTATTTCGAGATTAAGATTTTTCACTCCGATTGTCGGAGAGGTATGTCACATCCCTAGCTTCTGGTGTTGTCTGGTGTGTGCATCATGTTTAAATTCAAATGAAATTTGAATTGAGGAATTTTCAAAAGCCTCAGGAAACCTCTAAAAATAACCAACATTTAAATCTTCTCAAATGTGTCCAAGAAAATGTTCCTGTTATTCCATGGAAATATTGGTAAGAGGTAAAATTTAAACCAATATTTTTGGAGTCACAGAGATAATTATTTTGGCCATTTGAATTAATCCAATAACTATTTGCTTTGGATTTATATTTAATATATATTAAATATGACTCCAATAATTCTGGAAGTTTGTGAGTGGCTTTGTATATATTTTAGCAAGCCACATAAAAATCTATAGAATTTATTTAAATGATTTAGTTGCTAAACTAAATCAAAACAAACTACAGATAATAGAAAAAAAGTAAAAGAGAGAGAGCAGAAGGACTTACCTGGCGCCACTTACCTGGCGCCACTTACCTGGCCCAACACTGTGCAGCCAGCAGGGGCCCAGCCCACCTCCCCCCCTTGTCCTCTTCCTCCTCTGCCAGGAGGACGAACAGAGGCGAGGCGTGGCGCGCGCCGACGCTGCCTCGGCCACCTCCTGCTTACCTGCTCGCCGCTGGAGGCACCCGAGGGAGCCACGCACTCCCCCTCGCCCCCCCTGCACCTCTCTCCTCTCCCTCACTCGCTGCTCTCTTTCCCCTCTCCCTCTTCGTTCTTCGCCCGAACAGAGAGCCGCCG
>NC_041392.1:695987125-696001597 GCF_002162155.2 Triticum dicoccoides | reverse complement strand
CTCGGCCACCTCCTGCTTACCTGCTCGCCGCTGGAGGCACCCGAGGGAGCCACGCACTCCCCCTCGCCCCCCCTGCACCTCTCTCCTCTCCCTCACTCGCTGCTCTCTTTCCCCTCTCCCTCTTCGTTCTTCGCCCGAACATAGAGCCGCCGCCGTCGTTCGCTGCCACCACGCCCACCATGCTCCTCTCGCCTCCCCGTGTAGTCTGCAAACTCCGCCACCGCCTGTTACGTCGCCTCGAGCAAGCCCCGAGCGCTCGGACGCCCCAATTCGACCGCATCGACTCGTCTTCAAGCTCCGGTCGCCGGAGATCGCCGTCACTGTCCCGTCGCCCCAGGCCTTCCCCGAGCACGCCGACCGTCTCATCGTGATCTCCGTGAGCCCCTGCTTCGTTTCCCCCTAACCCCATGTCCGATTTCGAGCTCCAGCCGCTCCCTCCACCGGAGCCGAGACGCTCCGCCGCACGGGCTCGTCGCCGGTGAAGCTCCGGTGACCTTTTGGTCCCACGCATGCGTCCGTTGCACTCGTTGCGTCCCGTAGAGTAAAACTAGCGCGACAACCGTCTTGTTTGCACACCGCAGCGCCGGTCCCACGAACCCCCGAGCTCCGGCCGCCGCCGGGGTCAATGCCGCGCTCAACTCCTGCCACCCCACGCCCTCTCGTGGGTCCCCCTAGATGCGCGGGAGCACGGGCTCACTCCTGGTGCCCTCAGCGCGACCAGCCGCGGGCCGTAGCGCCGTCCCGAGCAACTCCGGCGAGGTCTCGCCGTCGCCGTGGTCGCCGGCGTCACTTGCTGACGTGGCTGGCTTAGTTAGCCACTAATCACCGCACCGTGTCACTGACACTGGGCCCCATGCCTTAATTAATCCTAGTTTATTTTCTGTTTAGTTTAACTAACCACATGGGCCCCACCCGTCAGCCTTGACCACGCTGACATGGACATTGACCGACCCCACACGTCAGTATTGACCTGCTGACGTGTCTGTTGACCGGCCCCACCTGCCATTGACACTAAGCACCCCCAGTCACTGACCAGTGGACCCCACTGGTCAGGTTTGACCAGCAGCAGCGTCTGTTGACCTGCTGACGTCATAGTGACGCAATGCTGACGCAATAAGTATTTTCTGGATTTATTAATATTCAGGAAATTCCAGAAAATGCCTAAAACTTCTAAAAATCATAGAAATTCAACCGTAACTCCAAATTAAATAAATTATATATGAAAAATTATCAGAAAAATTCAAGGAATCCATCTGTACCATTTTCATGCATGTTAGAACAACTTATAGCTGCTGTTTAGCACAAATCAATTAAAGGGCATTTAAATAATCACATATGGAGTTTGAATTTGAATCTTGTATTCAAACCAACTTCATTTAATCTGTTGCTAGTTGCATTAGCTCAAAACACATTCATATTGCCATGTCATGAGCATGCATCATATTGTGCATTGCATTGATTGTGTTCCTTTCTGTGTTGCCGGTATTTGTCCCCTCCCGATAGACGCGATACCGATGATGTGATCGTTGACACTGATGAAGACTCAATGTTATCTTCAGAAGTGCCAGGCAAGCAAAACCCCCTTGTTCATTCCGATACAATCCCACTCTCTTGCTCCTGCTCTCTTTTACTGCATTAGGACAACATCGATTCATCTGTTACTTGCTGCGGTAGCTGAACCCCTTTATCCTCTGCATGACCTGTCATTGCCACAGTAAATAGATGAAACCCACTAGCATGAGTAGGAGTTGTTTGAGCCCTGTTGTGCCTACTCATTCATGCTTGTTTGTCATGCCTGCTACTGCTTAGAGTTGAGTCAGGTCTGATTCATCGGGGATGAATCAGAGGTGTGTGAACATGTCCTACTGTGTGTGAGCTAAGTGTGTGAATACGATTTGGTAAAGGTAGCGGTGAGAGGCCATGTAGGAGTACATGGTGGGTTGTCTCATTGCAGCCGTCCTCAGGAACTGAGTTCTGTGTTTGTGATCCATGATTCAGCTACTACCACGCATTGGGCCCGAAACCAATGGACCCTCTCGGCTTCTTGATCACCCTTGTCCTCTGTCCAGGAGTTGCAAGTAGTTTCTGGTGTTTGTAGTATGCTGGAGGCCGTGGGCAGCGCTGACCGTAGGGGTGGGCTGTGATGCGGTAGGCACGTGGCACGGTGTACCGGGCGCCCGTTTGGTGTCTCGGGAACCCTGTTCACATCGTTTGGGGCTGTGAGCGAAACTCCGGCCGGATCTCCTCATGGATGGAACCCGAATAGGCGATAAACCTGGACTAGAGACTTGAGTGTTTAGGCAGGCCGTGGCAGACACCCACGTTGGGCTTCCGCTTGAAGGTTGCCGAGTACATGTCGTGTAAACGGCGGTAAGTGGTGAGAGCGTGTGTGAAGAAGTACACCCCTGCAGGGTTAATATGATCTATTCGAATAGCCGTGTCCGCGGAAAAGGACTTCTGGGTTGCTTATATCAGTTCATAGACAAGTGAAAGTGGATACTCTAAAATACGCAAGATAAGCGTGAGTGCTATGGATGGCGTTCTCGTAGGGAGACAGGAGCGGATCCATAGTGGTGTATTGATATGGTGAATATGTGGACTCGTGTGCGCCACCTCAAAAGAGTTACTCGCAGTCGTAGTTCAGGATAGCCACCGAGTCAAAGCTGGCTTACTGCAGTTAAACCCCACCATCCCCTTTGTTGATGATGATGCATATGTAGATAGTTCTGATGTAAGTCTTGTTGGGTACATTTGTACTCACGTTTGCCTATTTATGTTTTTGCAGAGAGACTTCGGTCTCGCTAGTAGTTCCGCGTGGACTTCGACGTTTAGCTTGTTACCTCAGCTACGATCTTGTGCCCTCGGCAGGATCTGGTAGATAGTCAGGCTTCTCAGCCTTTTTCATTTATAGATGTCTGTACTCAGACATGATAGCTTCCGCTTGTGCTTGATTTGTATGCTCTGAATGTTGGGTCATGAGACCCATGTTTGTAATATCTCGCTCCTCGGAGCCTATTGAATAGATTACTTGAGTCATAGAGTCATGTTGTGATGCCATGTTGTATTTGCACATATCGAGCATATTGTGTGTATGTTATTGAAATGCTTGGTATGTGTGGGATCTGACCATCTAGTTGTTTATCTTTAGTAGCCTCTCTTACGGGGAAATGTCTCCTAGTGTTTCCACTGAGCCATGGTAGCTTGCTACTGCTCCGGAACACTTAGGCTGGCCGGCATGTGTCCTTCTTCGTTCCTGTGTCTGTCCCTTCGGGGAAATGTCACGCGATGAATACCGGAGTCCTGTTAGCCCGCTACAGCCCGGTTCACCGGAGTCCTGCTAGCCCAGTGCTATAGCCTGGATTCACTCGCTGATGACCGACACGTTCGATGCTGGGTCATGGATGCCTGTCCCTGTAAGTCTGTGTCACTTTGGGTTTACGACTAGCCATGTCAGCCCGGGCTCCTTATCATATGGATGCTAGCGACACTGTCATATACGTGTGCCAAAAGGCGCAAACGGTCCCGGGCAAAGGTAAGGCGACACCCGTGGGAATACCGTGCGTGAGGCCGCAAAGTGATATGAGGTGTTACCGGCTAGATCAATGTGACATCGAGTCGGGGTCCTGACAAGGTATCTCTGGGCCCACTCGGTAATGCACATCACTATAAGCCTTGCAAGCATTGTAACTAATGAGTTAGTTACGGGGTGATGTATTACGGAACGAGTAAAGAGACTTTCCAGTAACGAGATTGAACTAGGTATTGAGATACCGACGATCGAATCTTGGGCAAGTAACATACCAATGGCAAAGGGAACAGCGTATGTTGTTATCCGGTTTGACCGATAAATATCTTCGTAGAATAAGTGGGAACCAATATGAGCATCCAGGTTCCGCTATTGGTTATTGGCTGGAGACGTGTCTCGGTCATGTCTACGTAGTTCTCGAACCCGTAGGGTCCACACGCTTAAAGTTTCGGTGGCGATGGTATTATGAGTTTATGTGATTTGATGTACCGAAGGTAGTTCGGAGTCCTAGATGAGATTAGGGACATGAGAGGACTCTCGAAATGGTTGAGACGTAAAGATCGATATATTGGATGACTATATTCAAACATCGGAAAGGTTCCGAATGATTCGGGTATTTTCGGAGTACCGGGGAGTTACGGGAATTCACCGGGAGAAGTATTGGGCCTTATTGGGCCATACGGGAATAGAGGAGAGAGGCCAAAAGGAAGGAGGCGCCCCCCCTCTGGTCCGAATTGGACAAGGGGTGCAACCCCCTTTTCCTTTTCCCTCTCCCCCTCTTTCCTTCTCTCCTACTCCGAAAAGGAAAGGGGAATCCTACTAGGACTTGGGAGTCCTAGTAGGACTCCCCACACTTGGCGCGCCCCCTCTAGGGCCGGCCTCTCCCTCCCTCCTTTATATACGGGGGCAGGGGGCACCTCTAAACACACAAGTTGATCTGTTGATCTCTTCAACCCGTGTGCGGTGCCCCCCTCCACCATAATCCACCTCGATCATATCGTAGCGGTGCTTAGGCGAAGCCCTACATCGGTAGCATCATCATCACCGTCATCACGCAGTTGTGCTGACGGAACTCTCCCTCGAAGTTCTGCTGGATCGGAGTTCGTGGGACGTCATCGAACTGAACGTGTGCTAAACTCGGAGGTGTCGTACGTTCAGTACTTGGATCGGTCGGATCGTGAAGACGTACAACTACATCAACCGCGTTGTGCTAATGCTTCCGCCTTCGGTCTACGAGGGTACGTGGACAACACTCTCCCATCTCGTTGCTATGCATCACCATGATCCTGTGTGTGCGTAGGAAAATGTTTGAAATTACTACGTTCCCCAACAGTAATTGCAGGTGTTTTGACGAACCGCCCCGAAGAGGAGGTGTCCGGATCATCGAGTGATCTTCTGCAAGGGCTGTCACAGTTGCACGAGCAAGATTGGCAGGCGATGCGGAGTGTAGCCAAGGCTTTATGGCCCTTCGACTCCCCTCCAGGAAGCATGGAGCAGCTGATAGAGCTATTCAAGGGAGTGTGACGGCATATCCGGCTGTGGAAGATATTGGCATGCCGCGAGGGTGCGTGAGAGGCCTGGGCCATGGTGAAGACGCGATATACCAAGCTGGATCCTAATCACCTAGCTAGGGCCGGACCGGTAGGGTCGAATGGGGAAGAAATTCTCGTAAATTTGGTGTATAACCAAGTAGAGGTGGCCGCCAAATACTCCCAACAGGATTGTAAGTTAGATTGCCTGTTGGAAGGTATAGAAGAGGAGGTGTTCGAGTCCAAGTGACTATGTACTTTCCTCATCTACCCGAATTATATATCATTTGTCATGGCAAACCTTTTCGCTTCAACCTCCGGTCGCGAAGGTGCAGAGTGTTTCCGAATACCGTCGCGGCCGAATAGGCCGGGGTATGCCTGGAAAACTAGGCATAGGGGTCATAGTTGCTTGAACAGACAAGTTGTATCCGGCTAGCTATGTTATATTACATTGATATCGTAAGAAACATCTTCCAGAGAGAATAGTTCCGTTAAGGGTTCCTTTCCCTGGGTGTGTATGTGTTTAACGCTCATGTCCGAATTATGGTGTGAGCACCACGATTTGTATAACTTCTGGGGGTGCAGAACGGAGTGAGTGTAAAAAAACATCTTTAATTCACCGACCGAATATTCCCTTAAGAACGCTAGCTTTCGGCTTCACCCAGTCTGAGGTACACATCCGGATGACCCGGCGGTAACAATCACAGAGGTGTTCCTTTTATGCCCTAGTTGAACTAACGAGAACATAGGGCATAAGCACAGGAGCCAGGCAACCCAGCTTGTCCAAAACTTAAGTCATTATTATGCATATAATGGCAAAGAAAAGGTACATACGGAAAAAACTCATATGTGAGGAGCTTGATGCTCAAGGAATGAAAAGAACTTCTGTCCGAGAAGCCCCCAGGTACAAGTGGCGTACATGTTGAAAGATGTATGTGCCAATGGTGTGCGGTCTAGCCGCATCAAAGCTTTAAAGCAAAAAAAGTAGAAAGTAATTAGAAAAGAGATGAAAAATAATGGGAACTACAGGGGAGGAGGAGACGAACAAGGGGTGTAGCGCTAGGCATAGAATATCCGGAGTCTGGCCGCGTTCCAGGGGTTCTGCTCGAGGTGATTGCTTGATGCATTGCGAAGATGGTACGCTCCTCCATTGAGAACTTCGTCAATTATGAAGGGACCCTCCCATTTGGGCTTGAGTTTGTCCTTTTTCTTCTCCGGGAGCCGTAGAACGAGTTCGCCAACGTTGTAAGTCTTGGCTCGTACTTCTCTGCTTTGATATCTTCGAGCCTACTGTTGGTAAACTGCTGAACGGGCTTTTGCGACATCGCGTTCCTCCTCCAGGGCATCTAGGCTGTCCTGCCGATTTAGCTCGGCTTCTCTCTCTTCGTACATACGCACTCTAGGTGAGTCATGAATAATATCGCAGGGCAATACGGCCTCTGCACCATACACCATGAAGAAGGGTGTGTACCCGGTAGTACGATTGGGCGTGGTCCGCAACCCCCAGAGTACGGAGTCGAGCTCCTCGACCCAGTGCTTGTCTGATTCTTTTAAAGATCGCACTAGTCTGGGCTTGATGCCGCTCATAATAAGACCGTTGGCGCGTTCAACTTGACCGTTGGTTTGTGGGCGGTAGACGGAGGCGTAATCTAGTTTAATATACAGATTAGTACACCTTTTACCTCGTCGTCTATGAAATTGGAGTCATTGTCAGTGATGATGCTGTGTGGGACACCATAACGGTGCACAACATCAGATATGAAGTCTATCACCGGGCCGGACTCAGCCGTTTTGACCGGTTTAGCCTCTATCCACTTAGTGAATTTGTCCACCATAACTAGCAGATTTTTTTATGGGTTCCCCCTTTAAGGGGTCCGGCCATGTCGAGTCCCCAGACCGCGAAAGGCCAAGTGATGGGGATTTTTTGTAGGGTAATGGGGGCATATGGCTTTGATTGGCAAAGAGTTGGCATCGAACGCAATGTTGGACAAGGTCCTATGCATCCGCTCGGGCTGTCGGCCAATAAAACCCTGTAAGGAAAGCCTTGCTAACAAGGGCCCGAGCTGCGGCGTGGTGCCCGCCGAGTCCGGCATGAATTTCAGCCAAGAGTTGCCGCCCTTCTTCCTCGGATATACATCGTTCAAGGACTCCGGTGGCGCTTTTCTTGTAGAGCTCTCCATCATGAACCTTGTAGGCCTTAGAGCACCAGACAATGCAACGGGCCTCATTCTGGTCCTCAGGAAGCTCCTTCCTATTAAGGTAGGCCAGGAAGGGTTCGGTCCATGGGGCAATGACTGCCATGATGAGATGCGCCGATGGTGTTATGTCGATGTTTCCGGGATCTGGGGTTATGTTTTGGTCCGGACTAGCCTTGTCGTTTTCCCCCTGCCATACCACGGATGGCTTAAAGAGCCTTTCCAGGAAGATATTAGGTGGGAGGGGTCGCGCTTAGCGCCAATACGAGCAAGAACATCCGCTGCTTGATTACTTTCTCGAGCCACATGATGGAACTCGAGCCCCTCGAACCGAGCCGACATTTTTATGAATGCGTTACGATACGCTGTCATCTTCGGATCTTTGGCGTCGAAATCTCCATTTATTTGAGATATAGCGAGGTTCGAGTCCCTGCGCACTTCTAGGCATTGTATGCCCATGGAGACAGCCATCCGGAGACCATGCAATAAGGCCTCGTATTCAACTTCATTATTGGAGTCTGTGTATAGTATTTGGAGAACGTACTGGACAATGTCTCCGGTAGGGGACGTTAAGACGACACCTGCTCCTAACCCTGCCAGCATTTTGGAGCTGTCGAAGTGCATGACCCAATTGGAGTATGTGCCGTACTCTTTAGGGAGTTCGGCCTCTGTCCATTCGGCGATGAAGTCGGCCAGTACTTGGGATTTGATAGCTCGGCGTGGTTTGTATGTAATGTCAAATGGTAGGAGCTCAATGGCCCATTTGGCAATCCGGCCCATAGCATCGCGGTTATTTATGATGTCGTTGAGTGGCACTTCGGAGGCCACCGTGACCGAACACTCCTGGAAGTAGTGATGGAGCTTCTGGGATGCCATGAAGACCGCGTATGCTATTTTTTGATAATGAGGGTACCGGGATTTGCATGGTGTAAGGACCGTAGAGACGTAGTATACTGGCTTCTGAAGCGGGAATTTATGTCTGTCCTACTCTTGTTCAACGACGAGTATGGTGCTCACCACCTGATGTGTTGCCGATATGTATAATAACATCGGTTCCCCGGCGTTTGGTGCGGCCAGGATTGGGTTACCTGCAAGAAGGGTTTTTATTTCTTCCAGTCCGGCTGTTGCCGCGTCCGTCCACTCAAAGTGGTCGGTTCACCGTAAAAGACAATAGAGTGGCAGTGCCTTTTCTCCTAATCTGGAGATAAAGCGGCTTAGAGCTGCCACGCAACCTGCAAGTTTTTGGACTTGTTTAAGGTCTGCTGGCTTAGCCAATCATGACAAAGCTCGGATTTTGGCTGGGTTTGCTTCGATTCCTCTATTGGAAATGATGAAGCCCGACAGTTTTCTGGCGGGGATGCCGAAGACACACTTTTTCGGGTTGAGCTTGATGTCATACGCTCTGAGGTTGTCGAATGTAAGACGTAAGTCGTCTATTAGTGTTTCCACGTGCCTGGTTTTGATGACGGCGTCATCAATGTAAGCTTCTACTGTTTTGCCGATCTGTTTCTCCAGGCATGTTTGAATCATGCGTTGATATGTGGCGCCGGCGTTCTTGAGCCCGAAGGGCATGGTATTGAAGCAGAATGGCCCATATGGGGTGATAAATGTTGTTGTAGCTTGATTTGATTCCTTCATTTTGATTTGATGGTATCCGGAGTATGCATCAAGGAAACACAGTGAGTCGTGTCCTGCGGTGGCGTCAATGATTTGATCAATGCGGGGGATGGGGAAGGGATCCTTAGGGCAGGCTTTGTTTAGGTCTTTGAAATCGATGCACAGGCGCTAGGATTTGTCCTTCTTTGGTACCATCACCAGGTTTGCCAGCCAGTCCAGATGTTTGATTTCTCTAATGAATCCGGCCTCGATGAGTTTGGCCAGCTCCTCCCCCATGGCTTGTCGCTTGGGTTCGGAAAAGTGCCGCAGTGCTTGCTTAACTGGTTTAAACCCCTTTAATATATTGAGGCTATGTTCGGCCAGCTTGCGTGGGATCCCTGGCATATCCGAAGGGTGCCAGGAAAATATGTCCCAGTTTTCGTGCAGGAATTCTCGTAGTGCGGCGTCAATTCCTGGGTTTAGTTGAGCTCCGATGGATGCCGTCTTCCTGGGGTCCATTGGGTGGACCTGGAATTTGATTATTTCTTCTGCCAGTTTAAACGAGGTGGCTTTGGACCGGTTGTCGAGGATCACATCGTCCTTGTCCACTATGGAGCGTAGCGCGGTGAATTCCTCGGCCACGAGGGCTTCGGATAGCGCCTCCAAGGCCAGGGATGCAGTTTTTTTCTAGCGCAGAGTGCTATGTCACTACTAGAAAAAGGGCTATAGATGGGATTGATACTAATGGCGCACCAGACAAGCGGTGTGCCATTAGTATATACTAATGGCGCACCACCTACTGATACGCCATTAGAGTTGAAACTACTAATGGCGCACCTGGCCCCGGGTGCGCCATTAGTATCAAAAAAAAATTTTAACTAGTGCACCTGTCCAAACATACTAATGGCGCATCAAGACACAGTGCGCCATTACTAGTTGTAACTAGTAATGGCGCATCAAGACACAGTGCGCCATTACTAGTTGTAACTAGTAATGGTGCACCTGCCGGAAAGTGCGCCACTAATGTTGTTTTTTTATTATATTTTTTATTCCCTTTTTTGCAAAACTACTAATGGCGCACTGTTCCACCGTGCGCCATTACTAGTTTAAACTAGTAATGGCGCACTGTGGGACAGTGCGCCATTAGTATTTTTTTTGCAAAACTACTAATGGCGCACCACCAGGAGGTGCGCCATTAGTAACCTAGATTACTAATGGCGCATTTAGAGTTGTGCGCCATTAGTAAGTGGGCAGCAACATGATATTTTGGACAGCCTCTCCTACCCACACTCACTTTCTCCCCACTTCATTCTCTCCACCTCCTCCTTGTCTCGGGTGCCTCCTCTTTTTCACCTCATTTCCACCATAGATTCATTCAATTTAAGTGGTTAAATTACCTTGTTTTGATAGGTAAGTAAGGGGGGAAGCTATATTTATGTTGTTCTCCCTACAACAATGTGCACATGCACTTTTTATGGCCTAGCTAGATCTATGTATGTTCGTGGTGTTGCATATGTTTGTGGTGTTGCATATGTGTTTGTGTTTGGAGGTGTACCGGTATTTGAAATTCGAGAGTTGCCAATATTTTGCCGGAATGTTGATTCATTTCCGTTTCGGCGAGAATTTTGGCATTAAGCATTCTTTTTGGTCCTATTTTTAGGGAAAGTCATGCCAAATTTTTTCTTGGTTCTAAAATATCGTTTTGCTCTACCCCGCAGGCGACCATGGTCCGCATGATGACCGAAGGCATCGTGAATAGGTTTTTGAGGTCCGCGAAGGCCGAGATGCTTCAAAAGAACGAGACGGAGATAAGATGTCCGTGTCGAAGATGCAAGCTGAAGAGCCTTATTGCGGACCCGAAATCCGGGCAGGTGCGGGACCACCTGCTCTTGCGTGGTTTCATGGATGGCTATCGGTGGCAAGGTGATGAAGATGACTACAAAGTCGTCCATGGGGGCCGGGCAAGAAATGAGGAAGGGCAGCAAGACAACCACCGCGGCTCGGGCGGGCGAGAAGACGAAGAATCCCCAGGAGATGATCATGATGGTGATGCTGTACACAGTCATCATGTAGAAGATGCAGGACATGATGATGAGGAAGATGCCGGAGCAGTCGACAGGCATGATCATGAAGATGATGATGCCGGCGGAGCAGACGACGCTGGACCATCGATGGGCTGGGTGCAGGACCCTCATATTCAAGAGCTGCTTCTCAAGTAGACGGATAACGCAAGAGCTGCCGCCCGAGAGAAAGCCAAGATGGATCAACTTGAGTTAGACGCGGTTACTCCATTGTATGAAGGATGCAGGCCCGAGGATACCCGCCTGAAAGTAACACTCATGGCGCTGGAGATGAAGGTAAAACACAAAATGACCGACGCATGCTTCGACGAGAACATGTCATTCTGGCACGAACGTCTTCCCGAGGGGAACAAGTGCCCGACCAGTTTGGAGGAGGCGAAGAAAATCGTGTGTCCTCTGGATTTACCGCACGTGAAATACCATGTGTGCATGAACAATTGCATCATTTATCGGGACGAGCACGCGGAGTCTACCATATGTCCGGTGTGCGGCGTCACTTGATACAAGAAGAGGAAGAAAGCTCCTCGAAAAGTGGTGTGGTACTTTCCGATCACTCCTCGTCTGCAGCGGTATTTCACGGACCCTAAGGTAGCAAAGCTCCTGCGTTGGCACGCGGATAGGGAGGAGAAGAAGCGAGAAGATGACGCAAATGATCTGGAGATAGATAAAAAAGACAAGATGCTGAGTCACCCTAAGGATGCGAGCCAGTGGCAAGCGTTGAACTTCAAAGACCCAGAATTTGGGAATGATCCAAGGAACATCGTGCTGGGCGCGAGCACCGATGGAGTCAATCTGTTTGGCAGCCAGAGAAGCACACATAGCACCTGGCCTGTGTTTGTGTGGATGTACAACCTTCCCCCTGGTTGTGCATGAAGAGGAAGTACATTCACATGAGTATGCTAATTGAAGGACCGAAACAACCAGGGAACAACATCAATCTGTATCTGGGGCTGCTGAAAGAGGAGCTTGACACGCTATGGAAAACGCCAGCCAATACGTGGGACGCCGGAGAGAAAGAATATTTCCCTATGAGAGCCGCGCTGCTCACGACGGTGCACGACTATCTCGGTTACGGATATGTCGCGGGGTAGGTGGTCCACGGATTTTCTGGATGCGTCAGGTGCATGGATGACACAACGTATCGCCAGCTAGATAGAGATCCCGGGTCTTTGAAAACCGTGTTCATGGGACATCGAAGGTGGCTTCGCGACGATGACCCGTGGAGAAAACGCAAGGATCTGTTCGATGGTGAAACCGAACCCCGAGGACGCCCGCGTACGAGGAGCGCGAGGAAATAGACGAGCTGTTGAAAAATTGGAAACACTGCCCACTGCCGGGAAAGAAGCAAAAGGCGCCAGAGCCAGGAAAGAAGCGAAAGGCGCCAGAGCCGCTGCTGAAGGTATGGAAAACTAGGTCTGTTTTCTGGGACTTGCCGTACTGGAAGATCCACCGTGTGCCTCACAGCCTTGATGTCATACATATCACGAAGAACGTGTGCGAGAGTCTGCTTGGTACCCTGCTCAACATGCCAGAGAGGACCAAAGATGGGCCGAAAGCAAGGGCAGACTTGAAATCAATGGGCATCAGGCAGGAGCTTCACGCTATATATGATGATCATGATGATGATGATGATGATGAGGCGAAGCAGGACACGGAAAGTTGTCACAAAGGCAAAAAGGCCAAGAAGACCGGAAATGACTACCCTCCCGCGTGCTTCACTCTAAGTCAGGAGGAGATCGAGCAGTTTTTCACCTGCCTCGTAGGAGTAAAACTTCCTTACGGTTACGCGGGGAAGATAAGCAGATACCTAGACCCAGCGAAGCTGAAGTTCAGCGGGATGAAGTCTCACGACTGTCACGTGCTGATGACGCAGATACTTCCAGTTGCAATCCATGGGATCATGGACGCGCACGTCCGTGAAACCCTATTTGGCCTATGCAACTTTTTCGACGTCATCTCTCGGAAGTCTGTTGGCGTGAGGCAACTCAGAAGGCTACAGGAAGAGATCGTGGTGATACTATGCAACCTTGAGATGTACTTCCCGCCCGCATTCTTCGACATTATGGTGCATCTGCTGGTCCATATCGTGGACGATATCATCCAACTCGGGCCGACGTTCCTGCACAGCATGATGCCGTTCGAAAGGATGAATGGTGTCATCAAAGGATACGTTCGCAACATGTCACGTCCAGAGGGAAGCATAGCCAGGGGCTTTCTGACCGAAGAGTGCATCTCCTACTGCACGAATTATCTAGGAATCGAGAACCCGGTTGGTCTGCCCGTCAACAGGCACCTCGACAGGCTCGCTGGATGGGGTCACCGTGAGGGTCGTCGCAAAATGCATGTCGACTTCGAGGGTCGACTCGCCGACTTTGAAAGAGCAAACCTAGTCGCGCTACAACACATAGACGTGGTCGATCCTTGGGTGGTACAGCACAAAACCTTTATTAAGAAGACGTACAATGACCGAGGCCAACAGAGGACGGACGGAGATATACTCAAAGAGCACAACTCATGTTTCACGCGTTGGTTCAAGCAGAAGCTTCTGTCGTACCCTTTACATGAGGATTCTTCCGCGGAAGAACAACTCATATTCGCCTTGTCACAGGGCGCCGAGCACAACCTGATGACCTATGAGGCGTACAATATCAACGGCTACACATTCTACACCAAGGCCAAGGACATGAAGAGCGATGGTTATCAGAACTCCGGGGTAACGATGGAATCCTACACCGGTAACGATAAGGACAGATACTACGGAAGGATCGAGGAGATCTGGGAGCTGAGCTACGCTGGAGAGAAGGTCCCGATGTTCCGTGTCAGATGGGCCAAGAGCGTCCTAAAAGAAGACCAGTATTTCACCACCATGGTTATACCCAAAGCCAAATCCAAGACCGCGGGTGCAAACGTCACCGCGAAAAATGAGCCATGGGTACTGGCTTCCCAAGTGGACCAATGCTTCTTCATTACCGACCCGTCAAAGCCCAGTCGTGTTGTCGTGAGGAGAGGCAAAAGGAAGATCATCGGAATGGATGGAGTAGCCAATGAGCAAGACTTCGACAAGTACGGTGACCCGAGGATCGAACATGACGACGATGAGGAAGTAGCAGCATACACCACAAGAAGAAGCAGGACCACCCTACCTAAAGGACGTCCGTTCCACAGAAGAACTCCATTTGCGAAAAAGAAGGGCAAGAAGATTGTCAACAGATAGCTAGCTAAGATCGATTGTATTTAAATCGTAGCCTTCATTTCTCGATTGTATTTCATGGGCACTTTTTGAACTATCATGAATATTTTTAAATTTCATGGACACTCGATCTCGATCCCCCTCCATCTCGATCGCTATCCCACCTCGCCAGATCCGGTCCCCCTCGCCACCGAGCACCCCCCGGTCCACCGGCCGCCGCCGCCGACCCCCCGCACCCTCGATTCCCCTACTCAACCGTCGCCGCTGACCCCCCGCACCCCTCCCCTACTCAACCGCCGCCGCCGACCCCCCGCACCCCGCGCACCCTCCCCCACTCCACCGACATTACTGTTTG
>NC_041392.1:695986430-695987099 GCF_002162155.2 Triticum dicoccoides | reverse complement strand
CACCCTCGATTCCCCTACTCAACCGCCGCCGCCGACCCCCCGCACCCCGCGCACCCTCCCCCGCTCCACCGGCATTACTGTTTGATGATATTTTTTAAAAAATTATTACTGTCTTATAAAAAAATATTACTGTTATGATTTAAACAAGTTTGAACATATTTAAACACAAATAAGTATCAAACAGCATTTTAAATGCATAAAAAAAATTGTGGAGCCTGGGAATCGAACCCAGGACCTCTTGGTGTGAGAACTGGCTGCTAACCAGTCGAGCTAGTAGAGGGGACTTGGTGTGGATCAGGTCAGGTGGAAGATAACCTGTTGGATCGAGCAGAAATCAAAACAAAATACTAATGGCGCACCACGGTGAGGTGCGCCATTAGTATGGATGTACTTATGGCGCACCGAGGGGTGGTGCGCCATTAGTATTGTGCCATTGCTATAAGAAAAAAAATACTAACGGCGCACCAGGGTGAGGTGCGCCATTAGTATTGTGCCCGGCCCCATCCATATTCCCTCCCCGGCCCCTCCCTATCCCCTCTCTCTCCCTCACCCTCGCCCTCGATCCCCTTCCCCTCTCCTCTCCCGACGCCGCTGCCCCGCCACCTCGACGCCCCGACGCCGCCCCGACGCCCCGACGCCGCTGCCCAGCCGCTGCCCCGACGCCGCCTC